>NC_140988.1:367414747-367576969 GCF_052327205.1 Somniosus microcephalus
TTTGCTTATTGCTTCTCACCTTTCTACCATCTATTTCTGACTTCATATGACTTCCCTCTTTTCCACTACCTAGGTTCCCATCCCCCTGCCAAATTAGTTTAAATCCTCCCGAACCGCCCTAGAAAATATTACCCCGAGGACATCGGCTCCCTCACAGTTCAGGTGTAGACCGTCCCCTTGGTACAGGTCACTCCTCCCCAAGAACTGGTTCCAATGCCTCAGGAATTTAAATCCCTCTCCCTTGCACCACTGCTCAAGCCACGTATTTAGCTTATCTATCTTACTCTCTCTAAACTTATTAGCTCGTGGCACTGGTAGCAATCCAGAGATTACTACCTTTGAGGTCCTACTTTTCAATTTAGCTCCTAACTCCCTAAATTCAGCTTGTAGGACCTCCTCCCTCTTTTTACCTACATCGTTGGTACCTACATGTACCACGACAACTGGCTGATCCCCCTCCCCCTTCAGAATGCTCTGCACCCGCTCCGAGACATCCTTTCCTCATAAGTCAACCCCCTCATCTCCGGAATCAACTGAGTGAACCTTCTCTGAACCGCCTCGAGAGCAAGTATATCTTTTCTTAAATATGGAAACCAAAACTGTACGCAGTATTCTAGGTGTGGCCTCACCAGTACCCTGTATAACTGAAGCAAGACTTCCCTGCTTTTATACTCCATCCCCCTTGCAATAAAAGCCAAGATTCCATTGGCCTTCCTGATCACCTGCTGTACCTGTATACTAACCTTCTGTGTTTCATGCACCAGAACCCCCAGATCCCTTTGTACTGTAGCACTTTGCAGTTTCTTTCCATTTAGATAATAACTTGCTCTTTGATTTTTTCTGCCAAAGTGCATAACCTCACACTTTCCAACATTATATTCCATCTGCCAAATTTCTGCCCACTCACTTAGCCTGTCAATGTCCTTTTGCAGGTTTCTTATGTCCTCCTCACTCACTGCTTTCCCTCCCATCTTTGTATCGTCGGCAAACTTGGATACGTTGCACTTGGTCCCCTCCTCCAAATCGTTAATATAGATTGTAAAGAGTTGGGGTCCCAGAACTGGCCCCTGCGGAAAACCGCTAGTTACTGATTGCCAACCCGAGAATGAACCATTTATCCCAACTCTTTTCTGTTAGATAGCCAATCTTCCACCCATGCCAGTATATTACCCCCAATCCTGTGATTTTTTTTTATCTTGTGCAGTAATCTTTTGTGTGGCACCTTGTCAAATGCCTTTTGGAAGTCCAAATACACCACATCCACTGGTTCCCCTTTATCCACCCTGTTTGTTACGTCCTCAAAGAATTCGAGCAAATTTGTCAAACATGATTTCCCCTTCATAAAACCATGCTGACTCTGTCCGATTTAAATTATGCTTATCCAAATGTCCTGTTACTGCTTCCTTAATAATGGACACCAACATTTTACCAACCACAGATGTTAGGCTAACTGGTCTATAGTTTCCAGCCTTTTGTCTACCTCCCTTTTTAAATAAGGGCGTTACATTAGCAGTTTTCCAATCTGCTGGGACCTTTCCTGAATCCAGGGCGTTTTGGAAAATTACCACCAATGCATCAGCAATCCCTACCGCTACTTCTCTCAAGACCCTAGGATGTAAGCCATCAGGTCCAGGGGACTTATCCGCCTTAAGTCCCATTATCTTACCGACTACCATCTCCTTAGTGATTTTAATCGTGTTTAGTTCCGCCCCCCCCCCCCCCCCCCCCCCCCCATAGCCCCCTGTTTGTCCAGTGTTGGGATATTTTTAGTGTCCTCTACTGTAAAGACTGATACAAAATATTTGTTCAGCGTATTTGCCATCTCCATGTTCCCCACTACTAATTTCCCGGTCTCATCCTCTAAGGAACCAACATTCACTTTAGGCACCCTTTTTCTTTTTATATAACTGTAGAAACTCTTGCTATCTGTTTTTGTATTTTTTGCTAGTTTACTTTCATAATCTATCTTCCCTTTCTTAATTAATCTTTTAGTTATTCTTTGCTGGCTTTTATGTGCTTCCCAATCTTCTATCCTCCCACTAGATTTGGCTACTTTATATGCCCTTGTTTTCAGTCAGATACTATCCTTTATTACTTTACTTAGCCACGGATGGCTGTCTTTTACGCCCCTTTTTCCTCAGTGGAATATATTTTTCTTGAAAGTTGTGAAATATCTCCTTGAATGTACACCACTGCTCCTGTACCGTCTTACACCTTAATCTATTTTCCCAGTCCACTTTAGTCAACTCTGCTCTCATACCTTCATAGTCTCCTTTATTTAAGCTTAGTACGCTGGTTTGAGATCCAACTCTCTCACCCTCCAACTGAATTTGGAATTCAACCAATGTTATGGTCACTCATTCCAAGGGGACCCTTTACTAGGACATTTTTTATTAATCCTGTCTCATTACACAGGACCAGATCTAAGATTGCCTGCCCCCTGGTTGGTTCAGTAACATACTGCTCAAGGAACCCGTCCCTAATGCACTCTATAACTTCTACCCCCTTGTATTCGAGTCCTCTAATATAAAGGCCAGCATCCCATTAGCCTTTTAAATTATTTTCTGTACCTGTTCATAACATTTTAATGATCTATGTACCTGGACCCCCAAGTCTCTTTGGACATCCACTATTTTTAGCTTTTTGCCATTTAGAAAGTACCCTGTTGTATCCTTTTTATGTCCAAAGTGGATGACCTCACATTTGCTTCCATTGAATTCCATTTGCCACAGTTTTGCCCATTCACTTAATCTATCAATATCCCTTTGTAATTTTATGCTTTCCTCTACACTGCCTACAATGCCACCTATCTTTGTGTCATCTGCAAATTTGGATATATGACTTTCTATGCCATCATCTAAGTCGTTAATAACTACTGTGAATTGTTGAGGCCCCAACACAGATCCCTGCGGGACACCACTAGTCACCTCCTGCCAATTTGAGTACTTACCCATTATCCCCACTCTGTCTCCTGTCGCTCAGCTAATTTCCTAACCAGGTCAATAATTTACCCACAATTCTGTTGGCTTCTACCTTGGCTAACAGTCTCTTATGTGGGACTTTATCAAATGCCTTCTGGAAGTCCATATACATAATCATATATAAATAACATCCACAGACATTCCCCTGTCCGGTACTTTAGTCACCTCTTCAAAAAGTTCAATCAGGTTTGCCAGGCATGACCTACCTTTCACAAATCCATACTGGCTCTCTGATCAACGGAAAATTTTCACGGTGTTCAGTCACCCGATCCTTAGTTATAGAATCCAGCAATTTCCCCACAACAGATGCTCGGCTAACTGGTCTATAATTCCCTGGTTTCCCCCTCTCGCCATTCTTGAAAAGAGAAGGCTGAGGGGTGACCTAATAGAAGTCTTTAAAATTATGAAAGGTTTTGATAGAGTGGATACAGAGAGTGTTTCCACTTGTGGGGAAGAGCATAACTAGAGGCCATCAATATAAGATAGTCACCAAGAAATCCAATAGGGAATTCAGAAGAAACTTCTTTACTCAGAGTGGTGAGAATGTGGAACTCGCTACCACAGGGAGTGGTTGAAGCGAATAGTGTAGATGGATTTAAGGGGAGGCTAGACAGACATTTGAGGGAGAAGGGAATAGAGGGTTATGCTGATAGTGTTAGATGAGGGAAAACAGGAAGAGGCTCGAGAGGAGCATAAACGCTGGCATGGACTGGTTGGGCAGAATGGTCTGTGTGTGCTGTATATCCTATGTATGGCGCAACTCATAGAATTATACAGCACAGAAAGAGGCCATTCGGCCCATCGTGTCTGTGCCGACTCTTTGAAAGAGCTATCCAATCCCACTCCCCTGCCCTTTCCCCGTAGCCCTGCAATTTTCTCCCGTTCAAGTATAAATCGAATTCCCTTTTGAAAGTTACTATTGAATCTGCTTCCACCGCCCTTCCAGATAATAACAATTCGCTGTGTTTTAAAAAAAAGCAAATTCTCCTCATCTCCTCTCTGATTCTTTTGCCAATGATCTTAAATCTGTCTCCTCTGGTTACCGACCCTCCTGCCAGTGGAAACAGATTCTCCTGAATTACGCTATGGAAACTGTTCACTTCCTTCATCGCGGGAGTGCCTTCCCACCAGTTGCCGTTATTCATACGTTGCAACGTCACAGCTGTGGGTTTGCACTTGCAAATTTCTTCCGTGACAATGAGTTCCCTATCTCGGTCGCAGTGCTGGGCGAGACCAGGAGCTTCCGCACTGAGAGTGCAGGGGGGGATCCAGAAGAGGAGTTATTCTTCAACTGTGCTTGTGCACCACTCATTGGCTGGGGTCAGGGCAGCAATATGTCGAGGAAGGTTGCCTGTTCTGTCAGTCATAGTTAGTGGTGACCCTTACAGATGAGGGGGAGCGTTGCGCTCAAAAGCACCATTGTGTTTTTTGCTTCTCTGGGAATTGTTTTTATGCTTAGCAAGCTATAGAGTAGGTACTTCAGGTGCTGTAGGGTACGGTAGTGTATTGCTTATGTTACTGGACTAGTAATCCAGAGAATGAGTGTACAAATCCCACCATAGCAGTTTGAGAATTTGAATTGTGTTTTTTTTTTTTAAAAAGTAGGCTGGTCTCAGTAAAGGTGACCATGAAACTGTCGGATTGACGTAAAACCCAAGTGTTCACTAATGTCCTTTAGGGAACTGAATCAGCCCGTCCTTAGCCGGGCTGGTTTATTTGTGACGTCAGTCCCACATTGATGTGGTTGATTTTTAACTGCCCTCCTGAAGTGCCCAGCAGCACCATCACCTTCTCAGGGCATCTAGGGATGGGCAATAAAATGCCGGCCTGGCCAGCGACACCCACAGGCCGAGAATGAATTTTTCAAAAAGGCTCACAGTTAGAAATTGGTGGTTCCGAGATCACTTGTACCATTAAATAGTTGCAGAGTAAAGCTCCCTCGGCTTTGCCCCGACAATATACCTCCGCTTCCAATCCTGGAGGCGCACCTCTTGCGCGAGCAGGAGGGTCTAGGTGGGAGGGGCATCGCGATGAGCAGAGGGTCAGGAGAAATTCGGGCTGAGCAGGGAAGTTTGGGGATACTTGGGCTGAATGGGGGGAGGGGAGGTGGTGGGGTCTGCAAGGTGAACCAAGTGTGGGAACTAGAGCATCGGGGAGAAGGTATGCTTTTGCATCCTTGGTGTCCTATTTGACTGAGATCAGCTTCCGACCACATCTCCCTCACCAAGCCCGTCTACTTCCACCTCTATAACATCGCCTGACCCCTCATCCTTGCCTTTGCTACATCTAAATTTGACTCTTCCAACGCACTCCTGGCCGGCCTCTCATCTTCCACCCCCATGAACATGAACTCATCCAAAACTCTGCTGCCCATGTCCTAACTTGCACCAAGTCCCGTTCGCCCATTACCCCTGACCTACACTGGCTCCCGGTTAAGCAACGCCTCGTTTTCAAATCCCTCCATGGCCTCGCCCCCTCCCGATCTCTAACCTCCTCCAGCCCTACAACTCCCCGAGATCGCTGCACTCCTCCAATTCTGGCTTCTGGTGCATCCCTCACTTTAATCGCTCCACCATTCAGTTGCCTAGGCTCTAAGCTCTGGAATTCCCTCCCTAAACCTCTCCGCCTCTCTCCTCCTTTAAGACGCTCCTTAAAACCTACCTCCTTGACCAAGCATTTGGTCACCAATATCTCACCACTCGGTGTCAATCAGTTTGAGAACGCTCCTGTGCAGCGCCTTGGGACGTTTTACTATGTTAAAGGCACTATACAAATGCAAGTTGTTGTTGTTTGGGTTGGGAGCATTAGGGATGGTTGGGCAGCTGGGCTTGGAATGCAGGTCGCTGGGTGAGATGGTAGCCAGGAGATACCTGAACCTCTTGTTTGATTAGTTACTGCTAAAGGTTTAGGGAGGGAATTCCAGAGCTTGGGGCCCAGGCAGCTGAAGGCACCAATGGTGGAGCGATGACAATCGGGGATGCAGAGAGATTTTGGAGGGTTGTGCTTAGTGGGGGCCAATTAAAAGTGAGCACATGTAATTCAGGGGCAATTAAATGCGTTTCTGGAGAGAGAAGGGAGTGAGAGACATGGTGAGGAGATGGGGTTCAGAGCAATCAAAAAGGACCAGCCTTGTAATTCACCTCATAGAATCGTAGAATTTTATGGCACAGAAGGAGGCCATTTGGCCCATCGTATCTGTGCTGGCTGAAAAAGAGCTCTCCAGCGTAATCCCACTGTCCAGCTCTTGGTCCGTAGCCCTGTAGGTTACGGCACTTCAAGTGCATATCCAAGTACTTTTTAAATGCGACGAGGGTTTCTGTCTCTACCACCCTTTCAGGCAGTGAGTTCCAGACCCCCACCACCCTCTGGGTGAAAAAAGGTCTCCTCAACGCCCCTCTAATTCCTCTACCAATTACTCTATTGATGACTATGGAGTGTCAGCTGTGGCTCAGTGGGTCGCACCCTCGCCTCTGAGTCAGGAGGTTGTGGGTTCGAGTCCCACTCCAGAGACTTGAGCACAAAAATCTAGGCTGACACTCCAGTGCAGTATTGAGGGAGTGCGGCACTGTCAGAGGTGCCGGCTTTCGGATGAAACATTAAACCAAGACCCCGTCTGTCCTCTCAGGTGGACTTAAAATATTCTATGGCACTATTTCGAAGAAGAGCAGGGGAGTTCTCCCCAGGTGTCTTGGCCACTATTTACCCCTCAATCAACATCACTAAAACATTGTTGTTTGCGGGAGCTTGCTGTGCACAAATTGGCTGCTGCGTTCCCCACATTACAACAGTGACTGCACTTCAAAGGGTACTTCATTGGCTGTAAAGCGCTTTGGGACGTCCGGTGGTCGTGAAAGGCGCTGTAAAAATGCGAGTCTTTTTATTTTTATTGTTGTAATACATATATTGAGTTTTTTGACTCAGTTTGGCATTTGCTGATAAACCTGGATTAATAATACATCAGGAGTGAGTGATTTCTTTGATCACAATTGAATGACCAGGATAAAAATTTAACGGCTAGTGCCACATTTGACGCTCCGTTGTCTCACTGAAGCTGTGTAACCTTACCTCAAAGCTCAGGCGACCTTTAAAATGATTCTTGCTTCCCCGTGTGGTGGTTGTGTGATATTTGAGTCCTTGGTTCAGGTTACGGTGTTGTGTAGCTCACTGCTGGACAGGTACTATTTTTTTTCTCTCTTCATTCACGGGATGTGGGCGTCGCTGGCAATGCCAGCCTTTATTGCCCATCCCCAAGTGCCCTTTGATACAACAGCAGGCAGTTGAGAGTCAACCAGATTGCTGTGGGTCTGGAGTCACATATAGGCCAGACCGGGTAAGGGCAGCAGATTTCCCTCCCTAAAGGGACATTAGTGAACCAGATGGGTTTTTACGACAATCCGGTAGTTTCCTGGTCATCATTACTGACACGAGCTTTTTATTCCAGATTTATTTAACTGAATTTAAATTCCCCAGCTGCCGTGGTGGGATTTGAACTCGCGTCTCCGGACCATTAGTCCAGGCCTCTGGATTAGCAGTCCAGTAACCTGACCACTATTTACACGCTGGGTTACAGTGCTGTGTAACTCACTACTGGGTAGGTGCTGCTTAACATGCTAACTGTACAGAGTAACTACACTTTGCAAGTTTTGTTTGACATCAGGAACAGGAATTTGAAGAACATTAAAACAAAATACAGATGTAAGCAATGCAGTTATTTTCTTAGTTACCTTGCGCTCTTAATTATATTAATTTGTTAGATGAGTAAGGGGTGCAAATATGTGTGTGTGTGTGTGTGTCAAACAGGCCTATTTAGCATATTGGTCCCATGAGGCTGTGTGATGCTCTACAGTCATGAGATCCGTGTTTATCACCAGCAGACACGGGACCTGAAAGCAGCAATACTTCAATCCTGACAAAAGGCCATCGACCTGAAACGTCCACTCGGTTTCTCGCTCTCCACAGATGACCACAGTTTTGGTCGCCTTATCTGAGGAAGGATGTTCTTGCCATGGAGGAAGTGCAGCGAAGATTCACCAGGCTGATACCTGGGATGGCAGGAATGACGTATGAGGAGAGATTGGGCTTATACTCACAGAATCACAGAATCACAGAAACCCCACAGTGCAGATAGAGGCCATTTCGGCCCATCGAGCCTGCACCGACACATATCCCACCCGATCCCCGTAACCCCTACACCAACACATATCCCACCCTATCCCTGTAACCCCACGTATTTAATCCCCCTAACACTAAGGGTCAATTTATCATAGCCAATCAACCTAACCCGCACATCTTTGGACTGTGGGAGGAAACCGGAGCACCCGGAGAAAACCCACGCAAACACGGGGAGAATGTGCAAACTCCACACAGACAGTCGCCCGAGGCCGGATTCGAACCCGGGTCTCTGGCGCTGTGAGGCAACAGTGCTAACCACTATGCCACCGTACTCGCTGGAGTTTAGAAGAATGAGAGGGGATCTCATTGAAACTTATAAAATTCTAACAGGACTAGACAGACTAGATGCAGGAAGGATGTTCCCGATGGTCGGGGAGTCCAGAACCAGGGGTCACAGTCTAAGGATAAGGGGTAAGCCATTTAGGACAGAGATGAGGAATTTCTTCACCCAGAGAGTGGTGAACCTGTGGAATTCTCTACCACAGAAGGCAGTAGAGACCAATTCATTAAATATATTCAAGAAGGAGTTGGATATATTTCTTAAGGCTAAAGGGATCAAGGGATATGGGGAGAAGGCAGGGACAGGGTACTGAGTTTGGATGATCAGCCATGATCTCATTGAATGGTGGAGCAGGCTCGAGGGGCCGAATGGCCTACTCCTGCTCCTATCTTCTAAGAAGGCGGCTCACCGCCACCTTCTCAAGGGCAATTAGGGATGGGCAATAAATGCTGGCTTTGCCAGCGACGGCATATTCCAAGAATGAATTAAAAAAAAAAAAAAAATTCCAGACACCATTTTTAACAGCCCGCCCAGCAGGGACCAGGACGTGAATAAAAACAGAAAATGCTATAAATACTCAGACAGGTTCGTGTCAGACGCCCGATTTTGTGCCCCACCCGAATTTATGCCGAGGGGCCGAATGGCCTACTCCTGCTCCTATCTTCTGTGTTTCTATGCTACCTGACCTGAGTATTTCCAGCATTTTCTGTTTTTATTGCTTCACCCCAGTATTGCACAGCTCACAAAAAAATAGCTCTGTGCGAATTGCAGAGAGGGAGTATTTTTTGAGAAGATGGGGTGGGTGGGTGGGAGGGAATTACAAAAAAAAAAAAAATCAGCCAGTCACTGAGAGCCCCCACACCCCGGACAGGCTGTGTGCAGCTGCGTTGGCGAACATTGAGGGCACTAAGACCCAGAGGAAGCCTTTCTCCTCCCCTCCGCCACCTCTTGTAGGCAGAGCCGGGCAGACAGCGACCTGTAGCGGGATTGACACAGTCGCTGGTTGTTTCGATCCGCGGGCGCCTGCAGTTTGTGCTGCGCTGCACTGCAACCCAGGTGATTTTTATTTTCTCTTGACAGCTCCTCCCGGCTCTTCCGATGGCCACATGCTGATTTCCAGTGGGAGTTCACGTTGCACAGAGAGAGAGAGGATTGCAGCAGCAGGAACTAGATGGCTTCAGCCTGGAAGGGTGAGTTAGGAGGAGGGTCGGTCCTGTCTGTGTGTGTGTGTCTATGTGTGCAGAGGGGCGGGATAGGGGAAGCGTTGCACAAACAGGGCAATGATGATGGCACTGACTCTTTTGAGTTTTTTGGCTCCTCATTTAGAAAGGCGTTTCATCTATTTAAGTCACACCGGACTGCACAGGAGTTTAAAAAAAAAATAAGTATAGCTGGGGAAAAAAGAAATAGGTTCTGTTCTGTTTAAATGCAATCTTTCACGATCTCAGGACGTCCCAAAGCGCTTTCCAGCTAATGAAGTACTTTTTGAAGTGGAGTCACTGTTGTAGTGTAAGAAACGCGGCAGCCAATTTACGCACAGCAAGATCCCACAAGCAGCAATGTGATGATGACCAGCTAATCTGTTTTTAGTGATGTTGATTGAGGGATAAATATTGGCCGGGACACCAGGGGATAACTCCCCTCCTCTTCTTCGAAATAGTGGCATTGGATCTTTTATGCCCACCTGAATGGGCAGACAGGACCTCGGTTTAACATCACACTCCAGAGACTTGAGCACGCACTCTCTAGGCTGAAGCTCCCAGAGCAGGACTGAGAGTGCTGCACTGTCGGAGGTGCCGTCTTTCAGATGAGACATTAAACTGAGGCCCCGTCCTCCCTCTTGGGCACCTTTTCGAAGAAGAGCAGGGGAGTTCTCCCCGTGTCCTGGCCAATAATTATCCTTCAAATAAAAATATTGTCTAGTCATTATTACATTGCTATTTGTGGGACCTTGCTGTGCGCAAATTGGCTGCCGCGTTTCCAACATTACAAGAGTGACTAGACTTCAAAAGTATTTCATTGGCTGTAAAGCGCTTTGGGACGTCCTGAGGTTATGAAAGGTGCTATAGAAATGGGATTTCTTTCTTTCTCTACTCCCTTCAAAATCCACAACCCTGCATTGTGCTGTAGGGGTTCGGGCTGAGGAAGGTGAAGGAAAGGTGAGGTGACTCTGACGAGGGTAACGGTGCCACAGACATCGGCAGCTGTCTCGCCCAACTGACCATCCTTCAGGTGAGAAAATCCACGGCGAGTGGTGGCTGGATTTTCGACCATGGTGGGCATCACAGGCGAGCTTGATCTTACCCCCCCCCCCCCCCCCCCCGACGTGCCCAAACGTGCACCTTGGCAGCAGGGGTCTGGGTCACTAGAGGTAGGAAAATGGCTGACGTCAGTCGATCCCTAGCCCAGGGAGGCTGAGAGCAGCTGTAGCCCACTGACAGGCCAGGGATGGAACCCGGAGGCTTTTTCTCGCCTGTATTGTTTAGTAATGCACCCTCTCTGTGCCCAATATATTACAGTCGTAATTCATGATGTGCAGTAAAAGCACATCGTAACCGTGCTACATGATGAAGAAACCTGTCGGAGTGCTAGTGTATTCAGGGGGACACAAGTCTGGATCAACTGAGTGCAAAGCTTCTTAAACATTTTGTGGCTCTGTGATCACAAATCTGCCTGAAGCTGAAATCTGCTTCACTCTTTGTTTTTCTCCCTCCCCCCTTTCTTTTTTTTTTGAATTCCATCTTTCCCCATTGGGGGAGAGTGAAGTGAGCTAACTTTCCCTCGCTAACCCCCCCTCCCCCCCCCCCCCCCCAAAAAAAGTGAAGGGTCAAAGGTGCACAGCGCAGGGCACTGTAAGGTTGTGAAGAGCAGGAGAGACGAGGCGGCGACTCGTAAACATCAGCAGCTAAGTGACAGCAGGCTTGGGATTTAAAAGCTTGTAGATTGTAGGCAGACTGAGGGAGACGAGGCGGTCCACGGTTTTGAGGACCAGAAAAAGAATAAGTTGGAAATGGTGCATTGAGTCTTGATTTCAAAACCGAGGAGGAATCTGTTGGCACATTTGAAGCTGGAGAGGAGCGAGGCACAATGATTGTAATAGTGTCGGTTAGAGTAGAGGAAGATGAGGAACGTTGTGAAGAACAGTGAGCAACATTGGAGGTTAGAGATCAGAGGAAGATCACTTGTTGACTCCTTTCCTCTCTTTCTCATCTCTCAACCCCCTTCCCTCACCCCCTTCCCTCACCCCCTTCCCTCACCCCCTTCCCTCACCCCCTCCCCCTTGGGTGAAAAGCGCTGACACTAAAGACGACAGATGGAAAGGTCTTGGGCCGAGAGAAGAGAGAATGTTTGATTAACTGTCAAGAAAAGTCAATGCTGGTTCTTTATAAGTCCTCATGGGGTGATGAAATGGCTGCCATTTTATCAAGTAACTCATGTTGCTCTGAGAAACTCCCACCCCTCACCTACAGACAGCAAGTCAGTTCATGTTCTGTGCAATGCATTGGGGGGTGGGGGTGGCGCGCACTGGGAGCGTCGGCCTGGATTTTGTGCTCAAGTTTCTGGAGTTGGTTTTGAACCCACGACCTTTTGACTCAGAGGTGCGAGTGCTGCCCGCTGAGCCACTGCTGACTGAACTGAATTTGTTCCAAATACTGATGCACATGTTTTTAAAAAAAAAAAAAAATGTTGTACATTTTTGAACAACACCTGGGAACGCCACGCAGACACCTCCCGTGGTTTGCTAAGATGAAAACCAGCAGTCTGCTTATTATCCTGGAATGACCCTTTGCTTGTAAGCCTGCACTGCAGAACTGCGTTTGATGGCTTTGCTCGCAGCCTCACTGGGCCCAGTGCAGTTCAAGTCACCGACAATGGGGCCGCGCCGAGCGTCCCCTTTGAGGGGTTCAGGAGGCGAGAGTTGAATGACTAGGAATAAAAAGAATGTGCTGCCAGTGCCTTGCGGCACCTGAAAGAAAATAGGTTGGCTTAACTGTTTTTGGGGGTACGGTAGTGTCGTGGTTATGTTATTGGACGAGGAATTGGCAGAACATGAGTTCAAATCCCACCGGTGGCGGGTTTGGGAATTTGAATTCAGTTTCAAAAGAAATCGGTAAAAGCTGAAAATCATGTCGGATTGTCGTTCAAACCCAACTGGTTCACTAATGTTCTTCAGGGAAGGAAAGTCGCTGTCCTTACCTGGTCTGGGGCCTATACGTGACTCCAGTCCCACACCCAACGTAGTTGACTCTTGCCTGCCCTCTGAAGTGGCCCGGCCCAGCGAGAACATAAGAAATAGGAGCAGGAATAGGCCACTTGGCCCCTCGAGCCTGCTCCGCCATTCAATAAGATTATGGCTGATCTTGGGCTCAAAGCCACTTCCCAGCCCGCTCCCTCTAACCCTTCACTCCCTTATCTTGCAAAAGTCTGTCTATCTCCAACTTAAATGTATTTAATGACCCAGCCTCCACAGCTCTCTGGGGCAGAGAATTCCACAGATTTACGACCCTGAGAGAGAAGAAGCCCACTCAGTTGTCTCAAACCGCTGCCAGCGGTTCAAGAAGGCGGCCCACCACCACCACCTACCTCACGACAACTTGAGAGGGCAATAAATGTCGGCCTCGCCAGCGACGACCGCATTCCCGAGAATGAATGAAAGGAAAGAAAACAAGAAACATTTTTGGAGATTGACTCTTCAGCAGCACTGATATAAGAGGGCCCCTTTCCGGCAGTAACCTAGCTGTGTGCTCCAGCCTTTCCTGTTTAATATTCTGTGCAGAATTTCAGCTGGATTCTCTACAGATCACTAAAGGGGAAACGAGCAACATGCGGAGCTGAGCACTGGCGTTGGTCATGCGAACATGTCCTCCGTAGGGGACCGTGAGCTGTGTGAATGGAGGAGTGATCGGCTGCACTCGTCTGCTGACTCACTCTCTCTCTCTCTCTCCCGGCTCGGTCCAGTGGGGTGTGGGTTTGAGCCACGCGCAAAACCCCGCTGTATGGAGGGGGTGCCGTCCTTCAGATGAGATGCCATTTGAGTTGAAGATAGGAGCAGGAGTAGGCCATTCGGCCCCTCGAGCCTGCTCCGCCATTCAATGCGATCATGGCTGATCATCCAAACTCAGTACCCTGTCCCTGCTTTCTCCCCATATCCCTTGATCCCCTTAGCCTTAAGAAATATATCAAACTCCTTCTTGAATAAAACGTCGACGCTTCATTTGCTTCTGTGTCTTGTGTTGTGGAGTGTTAGTTAGAAGAAAAGAAAGAACTGGCATTTTATTGCGCCTTTCACAACCTCAGGACGTCCCAGTTGAAGCACTTTTGAAGTGTAGTCACCGTCGTAATGTGGGAAATGCGGCAACCAATTTGCGCACAGCAAGCTCCCACAAAAACAGCAATGCGATAATGACCAGGTAATCTGTTTTTTTTAGTGATGTTGGTTGAGGGATAAATATTGATCAGGACACTGGGGAGAACTCTCCTGCTGTTCTTTGAAATAGTGGCCGTGGGATCTTTTACGCCCACCCGAGAGGGCATGCGGGGCCTCGGTTGGACGTCTCAGCCGAAAGACGGCACCTCCAAGTTACCAAGAAAATCCCAACTGATGGCGTGATTCCAACCTTGCACTGCCGCCCTCTGGATCAGGATGGTATTAGGTGGCCATCTTTAGCTTCGATTAATGGAAGGCCCCCCTTTACTGAAAGCAAGGTTGTGGTCCACCATGCGGTAGCAGGTGTCCCGTGGTGCATTCTCCCACCTCGGCCATTGCTTTTCCATACTATATTTGAGGAGGAATAATTAATTGGGCAGCAAAAAAACGTGCCCTGAATGATGTTGAACTACCCAAGGGTGAAGTTAGACCCGGTGGGCTTGGCACAGAGATCGTGTAGAATGGGCCTATACTCTCTGGAGTTTAGAAGAATGAGAGGCGATCTCATTGAAACATGCAAGATTCTGAAGGGGATTGACAGGGTAGATGCGGAGAGGTTGTTTCCCCTGGCTGGAGTGTCTAGAGCTAGGGGATTTAGTCTCAGGATAAGGGGTCGGCCATTTAAAACTGAGATGAGGAGGAATTTCTTCACTCCAAGGATTGTGAATCTTTGGAATTCCCTGACCCAGAGGGCTGTGCATGCTGAGTCTTTGACTATATTCAAGGTTGAGATCGATAGATTTTTGGATTCTAGGGGAATCAAGGGATATGGAGATGGGGCGGGAAAGTGGAGTTAAGATCGAAGATCAGCCGTGATCTTATTGAATGGCGGAGCAAGCTCGAGGGTCCGTTTGGCTCCACTGGGATCGGGCTTGTTACAAGAACATAAGAAATAGGAGCAGGCGTAGGCCAATCGACAAGTCAAAACGACTGAAGTACGTTCACTAAATCGGTGGCGTCGAAGTCAGCGCTCCAATCTGTGTGGTGCTCAGGCCAAACCTCGCCTTGAGCACTGTATCCAGGTCCTGTCACCAAGACACAAGGGAGAGCTTCAAGGCCTAGAGTCAGTGGAGAGCCATGACTCTGATCCCTGGCATCAGAAGATTGGATTATGAGCCAAGACCTGAGAAGCTTGGGCTTTTTCGGATTGAGAGCAGGTAACAGAGGGGGCTCCCTATCAATGCCTC
Source organism: Somniosus microcephalus (assembly GCF_052327205.1). Lineage (NCBI taxonomy): Eukaryota > Metazoa > Chordata > Chondrichthyes > Squaliformes > Somniosidae > Somniosus > Somniosus microcephalus. The sequence goes on from NC_140988.1 coordinate 367,429,796, forward strand.
TCGATTGGAGGGTGTTTTGGTATCGGGTAGGTTGCAAGGTACCCCTGATTAGCTACCGCAGTCTGTTGGAGCCTACATGATAGATTTTTGTTAGAATCATGGCCTAGTACGGCACAGAAGGAGGCCGTTCGGCCCATCGAGTCTGTGCCAGCCCTTTCGAAGAGCAATCCAGTTAGTCCCACTCCCCCTGCTCTTTCCCATCTCCTGCAACTATTTCTCCAAGTATTTATCCAATTCCCTTTTGAAGGCTACTATTGAATCTGTATCCTCCGCCCTATCAGGCAGCGCGTTCCAAATCCTAACCACTTGTTGCGTAAAAAAGTTTTTCCTCATGTTACATAGAAACATAGAAGATAGAAGCAGGAGTAGGCCATTCGGCCCCTCGAGCCTGCTCCGCCATTCAACGCAATCATGGCTGATCATCCAAATTCAGTACCCTGTCCCTGCTTTCTCCCCATATCCCTTGATCCCTTTAGCCTTAAGAAATATATCTAACTCCTTCTTGAATATATTTAATGAATTGGCCTCAACCGCCTTCTGTGGTAGAGAATTCCACAGGTTCACCACTCTCTGGGTGAAGAAATTCCTCCTCATCTCTGTCCTAAATGGCTTACCCCTTATTCTTAGACTGTGACCCCTGGTTCTGGACTCCCTGGCCATTGGGAACATCCTTCCTGCATCAAGTCTGTCTAGTCCTGTTAGAATTTTATAAGTTTCAATGAGATCCCCTCTCATTCTTCTAAACTCCAGCGAGTATAAGCCCAATCGACCCAATCTCTCCTCACACATCATTCCTGCCATCCCAGGTATCAGCCTGGTGAATCTTCGCTGCACTCCCTCCATGGCAAGAACATCCTTCCTCAGATAAGGCGACCAAAGCTGCACACAATACTCAAGATGTGGTCTCACCAAGGCCCTGTACAACTGCAGCAAGATATCCTTGTTCCTGCACTCGAACCCTCTCGCTACAAAGGCTAACATACCATTTGCCTTCTTAACCGCCTACTGCACCTGCATGCTTACCTTCAGCGACTGGTGCACAAGGACACCCAGGTCTCGTTGCACTTCCCCTTCTCCCAATCTATTGCCGTTCAGATAATCTGCCTTCCTGTTTTTGCCACCAAAGTGGATAACCTCGCATTTATCCACATTATACTGCATCTGCCCAATCGCCCAACCTGTCCAAATCATACTGTTGCCTCTGGTTTTGCCAATCACCTTAAATCTGGGTCCTCTGGTTATCGACTCTTCAGCCATTGGAAACAGTTTCTCTTTATTTACTCTATCTAAACCCTTCGCGATTTTAAACACGTCTATCAAATCTCCTCTTGGCCTTCCCTGCTAGGTAAGGGCATGGAGAGATATGGATCAAAGGTGTGTAAATGGACTTGAGGTACAGATCAGCCATGATCTGATTGAATGGCAGAACAGCCTCGAGGGGTTTAACGGCCTCATGTTCTTATGCTTGATTGCTTGTCGCTGATTGGAGATTAATTTCTCATTCTAAATTTGCTTCTTTTTTTGATCACTCCCCTGGCCTCTTTCAGGAGATCATGCGGCTTGGGGTGGGCTAATGTTCTGCAAGGTCGCACCAGGTCTGGATGAAGCAGGCTTGGGTGGTCTTATCCCATCCTTTCATACGCTTAGTACGGGAATCCCGAACACGACTTCAAGATCTGCCGGGAAGGTGGAACATACCGGCAAGAGTTAAAATTGATGAAAGACAAATTTAAGAGCTGTTTAAACAGAGTTATCGTATGGATTGTTCTACTGCATCAGCTGGGGGAGGTCTGGACCTTGGATTTGTTTAAGAGACCTTGGCACGAGGGGCTGGAGGTTTTTCTAGATGTGCTGAATGACATTCCTCATCCATGTCTAGCTCTTGGATGGGCTGACGAGTTTGAGCTTCCTGGAAATCTGGTTTTGCAGGTTTCTGTGATATTCCGGTTGGAATCCTATAACACGTCCAAGATAAGTTTAAAAAAAAAAAAAAATTTATTTTCTCTCTCTCCTGTTAAAGAAAGAGAGAACTTGTGCCTGGCATCGGAAGTTTGACTTATGAGCCAAGAATTGAGAAACTTGGTCTTTTTTAGCATTGAGAGCGGGCAATTGAGGAGGCTCCCTCGAGAGCAGGGTGTTTAATATCAAAGGTAGGTTGCAAGGTACCCTTGAGGAGGTACCGCAGCCTGTTGGAGCTTGCTTGGCCAAGAATATTGCGCCTTTCATGACCTCTGGATGTTCCAAAGCGCTTTGCAACCATTGTCCGTCAAGTTGGCTTTTTTTGTTTCGAGTTGCCACCAGCTGCGCCCGGGCACGCCACCTAAACCCAGTGAAAGTAGCTTAGGTTGGGGGCCCAAGGGAGTTGCGCTCAACTGGGAAACTCGCCATCTCCATGTCTCGTGTCAGCCGTGGCTCAGTGGGGAGCGCTCTCACCTCTGAGTCAGAAGGCTGTGGGTTCAGGCCCCACTCTTAGAGACTTGAGCACAAATTCTAGGCTGACACTCCCAGTGCCGCGCTGAGGGAGCGCTGCACTGTCAAGCGATGCGGTTTTTCGGATGAGATGTTAAACCGAGGCCTCGTCTGCCCTCTCAGGCGGACGTAAAAGATCCCATTGATGCGCTATCAATTCTAATAAAAGGCTAGGCAGAGTTCAGAACAACAGGCTTTTATTAACTACTGAATTGCACTTCAGACAGATCAGGACTATGCCTCTAGTGGACGACCGAATGCCAGGAGCTGCCATGCGGCCGCTCTTATACTCGGTAGCCCAGGGGCGGAGTCAGCTGAGGCATAGTCAGGCACAACAGTGAAACAAGAGTGAACGACAACAACAACAACAGTGAACACAGTGAACTACAGTGGTTTACCACACCCATGCCGCTATTTCGAAGAGCAGGGGAGTTCTCCCCGGTGTCCTGGCCAATATTTATCCCTCAACCAACATCACCAAAACGGACTAGGGAAGCAAAGTTGCTGTCCTTAACTGGTCTGGCCTATACGTGACTCCCGTCTTGCACCATTATTACATTGCTGTTTGTGGGAGCTTGCTGTGTACAAATTGGCTGCCGCGTTTCCTACATTACAACAGTGACCACACTTCAAAAAGTACTTCATTGGCTTTGGGACGTCCCAAGTTTGTAATGGGCACTATAGAAATGCAAGTACTTTTTTTTTCCCCGAAGCAATTTTTATCCCTCAACTAAAACCACTAGACCAGGTTACCTGGTCGTTTGTCTCATTACTGTTGGTGAAACCTTGCTTTGCGCAAACTACAGGTACGGTTGTGTAGTGGTTCTATTACTGAACGCAAGTCAAATCCGACCATGGTAGTTTGAGAATATGAATTAGGTTTTAAAAAATCTGGAAATAAAGAGCTGGTCTCAGTAAAAGTGACCAGGAAGCTGTCCGATTGTGGTTAAAAACCCATCGAATGCCTTTTAGGGAAGGAAGCCTGCCATCCTTACCTGGTCGAGGCCCTATATGTGACTCTTCAGTCTTGTACACAATATGGTTGACTCTTAACTGCCCTCTGGAGTAGCCCGGCAAGCCACTCGGTTTGAATTGCTACGAGCGGTTCAAGAAGACGACCCACCACCACCACCTCTGGCCAACTAGGAATGGGCAATAAACGTCGGACTCGCCAGCGACTCCCACATCCTTTAGAATTAATTTTTAAAAAATTGTCTGCCACATTTGGTTACAAAAGCGATTGCACTTCCAAAGAAGTTAATTGGCCGTGAAGCGCTTTGGGACAGATGTGAATGGCGCTATATAAATGCAAGTTCTTTCTCAATTTGCCAGATTCACTAAGGCAGGAAGGGGAAGACCGCGTTTTGGGGCTTCTCTAATTCACTGTCCCCTCACCCCTAAGTGCAATTCTTCAAATTCCTTTTGTACCTTTCAGCTAAACAAAGAAACAAAAAATTTCAACGGCCGACCTGGGTTCAATTTTCCTTTGTCCTTTAAGGGCTCTTTTGTCTTAAAGAAACAAATAACTTGCATTTATATAGCGGCCTTTCACGATCTCTGGAAGTCCCAAAGCGCTTTTCAGCCAATGAATAACATTTTGAAGTGTAGTCGCTGCTGTAATGAAGGAAACGTGGCAACCAATTTACGCACAGCAAGCTCCCACAAACAGCAGTGTGATAATGACCAGATAATCAGTATTTTATTTTAAGAGAAGTTTGCCATTCACCACCGGCTGTGCTCCCCATCCATAAGCATCGTGACTGCAGAGACTCAATAGCGGTTACAACACGGAAACGGGACATTCGGCCCAACTAGTCCGTGTCGGGTTTACTCTCCACGCGATCGAGTAGTCCTAATCACATTCACTCACCCTGTTCTCGCACCCCTTCAATCCCTCGTCCTTTATCCCCAGATGGCAACTTGAACCCACCGAATTGTGGGGTGCACAAATCTGCCATCAAATCAAATTCCTCTCGTCGCGCCAACTAAACACAGGGAGCCCGTCTGCAGTCGTTTCTCCAGGTGTAACCTGAGCTTTTCCCTCTACCCATTCGCGTGCAGACTTTGGCTGCCGCTCCGGACCCGAGCCGTTCGTTTCTTTTTCCCTGATTATAATCGCTCAACCACCGGTGGCCGTACCTTCTGTGGCCTAGGCCTTAAGCTTCGGAATTCCCTGCCTAAACCTCTCCACCTCGCTACACCTCTTTCCTCCTTTAAGACGCTCCTTAAAACCTACCTCTTTGACCAAGCTTTTGGTCACCTGCCCTAATTTCTCCTTATGTGGCTCGGTGTTAAAGTTTTTTGTCTTTCAACACCCCTGTGAAGCGCCTTGGGATGTTTTACTACGTTAAAGACGCTATATAAATAAAAGTTGTTGTTATTACACAGTGGAGCCCACTTGGTGCTGGAAAAAACCTAATGTAAACAGTGGAGAATGTGGGCGGAGGTGTTGGTCTGTCTTTTCCCCTCCCCCAGATTGGAACCAAAAAGGGAAAGACAGAAGGGCCTTAAATCTAGTTCAACCTTCATTCAACCGCATCTTTTTGAGCCCAATCGGCTCCACCACCAAGAAGGACGAGCGTAGCATCGTGGAAACACCATCACCTTCAGGTTGTCCTCCAGGCCTCACGCCATCCAGCTTGGACATATATTGCCGTTCCTTCCTCGTCACCTGAGGCAGTATCCTGGTTCTCCCTACTGGGCACCGTCGTGGGAGCACCTTCGCCACATGGACTGCAGCGGTTCAAGGAAAAAGCCCGGCATCTCCTCCAACACCACCACCACCCAAAGGCAGCCAGACATGGGCAATAAATGCAGCCTTGCCAGCATCAGCATGACGACAGAAGCACACACACAGGAGCACGCTCAGTCCGCAATAGGGGAAATCACCTGGGTCTCTTTTAGAATTTGAAAAGATGAGAAATAATGTGTTGATGCCAGTGTTTCCCCCTAAGGCCGTGCAGCAATGGGAAAGGTCCCGCGCAGGCCGCTCACTGGCTTCTCCATTGTAAATTTAAAGGGACCGCGCACTAAAAGAAACGGGCCGCGTTGAACAAAGCGCAGCTCACCGGGAACGTTGGTGGTTGTTGTCGTCGTATAACGTGGCTGAAATTCTCTGGCGCTTGGCTTTTTGCCACAACATCACCAGGCAGCATGTTACTGAGCAAGAAGTTCAACCCGGGAAATGCTACCACAAGACGCAAGTCTCTGGCTTGTTTGTTTCCTGTGTGATTTAAAAAAAAGAATCTGTGACCGTGAGACTTGTCTTCTCCTTCTTAAGCAGCCCCTCGGAACCGAGGATGACTTGCTTCCACATTAAAAATGAGTTTTCAGGTGACTGATGAGTCCAATGCGGGACCTACAGTCTCTGTCACAGGTGGGGCAGACGGTGGTTGAAGGAGCGGGTGGGTGGGGTGCTTGGGTTGACATGCGCTCCTTGCGCTGTTTGCGTTTGGCTTCCACTTGCTCCCGGCGAAGAGACTCGAGGTGTTCGGCGCCTTCCGGGATGCTTCTCCTCCACTTTGTGTGGTCTTGGGCCAGGGATTCCCAGGTGTCGGTGGGGATGTTGCCCTTTTTCAAGGCGGCTTTGAGGGTGTCCTTGAAGCGTTTCCTCTGCCCACCTGGGGTTCTCTTGCCGTGTCTGAACTCCGAGTAGAGAGCTTGTTTTGGGAGTCTCGTATCGGGCATGCGGACGATGTGACCCGTCCATTGGAGCTGATCGAGCGTGGGGATGTTGGTCTGAGCGAGCACACTGACATTGGTGCGCCTATCCTGCCAGTCGATTTGCAGGATCTTGTGGAGGCAGCGTTGGTGGTACCTCTCCAGTGCTTTGAGGTGCCTGCTGTACATGGTCCATGTCTCTGAGTCATACAGGAGGGCGGGTATCACTGCTGCTCTGTAGACCATGAGCTTAGTGCTGGGTTTGAGGTCCTTGTCTTCAAACACTCTCTTCCTCAGGCGACTGAAGGCTGCACTGGCACGCTGAAGGCAGTGATGGACTTCGTCATCGATGTCAGACCTTGTTGTCGTTGTATAACGTTGCTGAAATCCTCTGGCGCTTAGCTTTTTGCCACAACGTCACCAGGCAGCATGTTACTGAGCAAGAAGTTCAACCCGGGAAATGCTACCACAAGACGCAAGTCTCTGGCTTGTTATAACTTGTTTCCTGTGTGATCTGTGATCGTGAGACTTGTGGTGGACTGGTGAATAGGTTGGATCCGCCCTTGCTAACTTTCTTCTCTATTCGACTCGGGCTTCAGTTGTGCTGCGTTGTATTGGAGAGCTGCCCGATTATAGCCCGAGTTTCCTGGTGCCGTGCAACCCATTGGAAAACACATGGGTGAAGAGTCGAGGTCTAAGCTTCTTTGGCAGCACTTCCCAAACCCGCGGCCTCTTCCACTTAGGACAAGGGCAGCAGGCGCATGGGAACACCACCACCTCCAAGATCCCCTCCAAGTCACACACCATCATGACTAGGAAATATATTGGCCGATCCTTCATTGTCGCTGGGTCAGAATCCTGGAACTCCCTAACAGCACTGTGGGAGCACCTTCACCACATGGACTGCAGCGGTTCAAGAAGGCGGCTCACCACCACCTTCTCAAGGGCAACTAGGGATGGGCAATAAATGCTGGCCTTGCCAGCGACGACCACATCTCAAGAACGAATATTTAAAAAAAATGCATGAGGTCCGATGGGGTTGCAAAGAGCAGGAGAGAAGATGGAATAGATTAAACGGTCGTGGTTTAAGCGACCAATATTTGACTTTTGAAAGCCCGTGAAAGGGAATTTCGAGGGAAGTTTGACGTTTCGGAGGACCTGGTAAAGAATGTGTTGGAACACGGGCTCAGAGGCCAGTTGTCACTCCAGTACCACAAGCTCATCTGTAATTAGCTAATTCAGACTGGGAATAGGCGACGGTGTGATGCACCTTCATTTCATGACTGAAGGGAGGGGGAAGAATGTGCAGGAGTATTTGAAGCTGAGGAAAAATAATTTGAGGAATATTTGGAGCGGCAATGACTATAGTTGTGCTGGCAAAATGGAAACGAGGGTTTCATGCGAGAGGGCTTGGAGGCCTGAAGTGAGAGAGAAGGATCGCGTAACAAATAACTGGCTTTGTTGTTGTGCCCAGGTCCAGGAATGTGAGAGTGGTGGCGCCTCAGATATGGGGCACAATATTCAAGCTTTTGGCCGGAGTCGGGAGCTGTTGAGGGGACAAGAAATGATTTGCACAAAAGGTCCAGGTGGATTCTCCAGCATTGGAGGAATAGTCCGAGCGGCCAGTTGGCTCTGCTCTGCGGGCTGCAATTAGACTCTCAGCCAAGCTATTGGGAGAGGGGAGTTCGAGAGTGTTGTACAAGAAAAAAGAAAGCATGAAAAATATAATGGATAAGTTGCCCAGTGTCTGGTTTGTATTCTTTGCAGTGGCATGGGTACTTTTTTTTTTACTCAGCTGGGTGAAAACTCAACAATATGCTTCAGAATCTCCAAGCCAATCTACAGAGAGAGAGAGTTTCTGTTTGCCTCGGATGAAGTATGCCCAACCCTCTCCCTGTAGGGACACACTCCACTTTCTCAAGTCCAGAAGGCTCAATGTAGGTTGACAACAGCCAAAGCTGTAGTGTGCTCATGTCCCAAGGGTGTCCAAGGGTATTACTGGAGGATGGCCAATTATCATCTTGCAGCTCATCGCACACATTGGCAAGCTTGCCTAGCTAGAACCATCGTACCAACTAAGACATTTAGTTGCACAGTTATCTTTCTTTATTACAGTTTGTTGTCAAGATGCGGGTGACGCTGACAAGGCCGCATTTGTTACCCATCTGTAGTTAGCCTGAGAAAGTGGTGGTTGGTCTCCTTCTTGAACTGCTGCGGTCTGGAACAGAGTAGGAAGAATCCATGCCTCAGTGACACGACTGCCTCTCCAGGTCCCAGCTATATGAGTCAGACTAGCTGGCTGATCATCAACAGAGCCTTGGAGGGCCTGGGTCAGGTCTGCCATGGAGGGTTGACTTGGCTCCAATCTTCCATTATTGTGTGTTTTGCCTTGAAGCCACCTGGACCCCAAGGAGACCCTGTTTAACTTGAAAAGAATGTTGGACCCAGGTAGTATGAAGAGAAGGTGAGCAGTAACGGAAGACAGTATCTCTCTTTGGGGGGAAAAAACAAATCATAAAATCAATTATTGATGAGCAGTTGGAGCAGGCAAATTTCTGCTGTAATGAGGATCCTGGTGGTAACAAGACTTGCATCAATGGCGGAGCAGATATTCTCCGTTAGATGTTTTCTTCTCTTCCTTCAACCTCCCCATCTCATAATATTACATATCCTTCCTTTTCATCCTGTTCTCCCCCACTCCCCCCAAGGAGGCACATACCATCACAGTGAAGATCCTCCGTCCATCTTAATCTTTTCCCACCCAGAGCGGAGGATTGATCCTCTACCCTTCCGCTGTACCGGCTGCCTGGTAACAAATTCTCCCTCAGTGGATGTTGATGGTGTTGTTGTGGTATCGGGGTGGAACTTTTGGTGGGGGGGGGGGGGGGGGGAAAGAGAGAATGGTTACTTGGTTTTCTCTTCGGCTGTACTCTATGTAAAGGCAGCCTTTAGCTGCCTAGGCCCTAAGCTTTGGATATCTCTTCCCTAAACCTCTCCACCTCTCTCTTTCCTTTTTAAGTCGCTCATTAAAAACCTACCTCTTGGACCAAGTTTTTGGGCACCTGTCCTAATATCTCCCTACAGTGTGAAATGTTGACTGATTAACGAGCCTGCGAAGGGCCTTGGAACGTTTCTACTATGTCAAAGGTGCAATATAAATGCAAGTTTTTGTATCTGGGTGAAATTTAGGGCGAGAGGATGATTACTTGGCTTTCCTACTCCGATGTACTCGGGGGTTAAACTTTAATCGCTGCTACAGCAACCGGTACGGGACTAGTAAAGGGAGAAGTGGTTTGACGGAGTGGAATTCTGTGCTGGGATGGACCGCGGCCTTTGACAGCAGTGGGGTTAAAAGATCCTTGTTTGTATGTCGGGTGACTGGCGTCGCTCAGTAATAGATTTCAGTCACCGGCCCTACGCTCGGATCCACCTCTGAAAACCGGTGAAGGGGATTGAGGTTGAGAATCTCCCTGTGTGCCTTAGTCATAGAATCAGAGAACAGTACAGCCCAGAAGGAGGCCATTCGGCCCATCCAGTCTGCGCCGGCTCTTCCGAAGAGCAATCCAGTTAGTCCCACTCCCCCGCTCTTTCCCCATAACTCTCTCCAATTTTTTCTCCTTCAAGTATTTACCAACTTCCTTTTGAAGGCGACTATTGAATCTGTGTCCACCGCCCCATCAGGCAGTGCATTCCAAATCCTAACCACTCGTTGCGTAAACAAGTTTTTCCTCAGGTCGCCTCTGGTTCTTTTGCCAATCGCCTTAAATCTGTGTCCTCTGGTTACTGGCACTTCAGCCATTGGAAACAGTTTCTCTTTATTTACTCTATCTAAACTCTTAGTCATAAATTGTTTCTATGCAATTAGTCTGCCGTGTTAAAGGGGTTAACGCGTCCATTAAAATTGGGGGTCAGAGACACTGAGCTAGCTGTCAGTTATTGATAATGCAGGCTGGGATGTGCTGTAATTCTGCTCTTCAAGCTTGCAAATCTCTCTGGTTTCACCTCCAACGTGAATCTCGATATCTACAGTGCCCCTGAATTCTCCGCAGCCTCCATATTTGGGTTTGGGAGAAGAAAACTCATTGGCCAGGGGTCGTGCTCCTGATTGCTATCTACTGACCTTTGGTGGACTTTGGATGAGGACAGCATTGTGCTTGTTCATTTAAGCCCCCACAGTTGTTAATCTTCAGCTGAAAAGTGTATTTATATTGCAGCATTCATGACCTCAGGACGTCCCAAAGCACTTTACAGCCAATGGTTTACTTTTTGAAGTGTAGTCATTGAAACGCGGCAGCCAATTTGCGCACAGCAAGGTCCCACAAACAGCAATGTGATAGTGACCAGATAATTTGTTTTAGTGATATTGGTTGAGGCATAATTATTGGCCAGGACACTGGGGAGAACATCCCCTGCTGCTCTTGGAAACAGTGCCACGGGATCTTTTATGTCCGCCTGAGAGAGCGGACGGGGGCCTCGGTTTAACGCCTCCTCCAGAAGATGGCACCTCCGACAGTGCAGCACTCCCTCAGCACTGCACCCGGGGTGTCAGCCGGGATTGTGCACTCAAGTCTCTGGAGTGGGGCTTGAACCTACGACCTTCTGACTCGGAGGCGAGAGTGCTACCCACTGAGCCACAGCTGGCACCTGATGCTGCTAATGTAAGCATCAAGCAACTCAGACTGGATAGAGCACAGCTCCCTGTACACGGAACACAATGCTGTCTCGCTCTGGGCTGCTTCTAGCTCTTGTCTGTGATGTTAGCAAACGCCACAGTCAGTTTTGTAAAACTCTGCCCTTAGTACGGTTGGTTCAGTGTCCCCGACTGTGATGTCTAAACAGCAGAAGCATTGTCTGCGGGTGGCACTGTCCAGGGAGAGTATAAATACTCTGGCATGGTCCCAGCTTGCGCAGGACATTCTAAACGGGAACTAGTGAAGGACGCAACTGGACCTCCATGTTGTAAAACAGTTGATTAAAACTTTGTTTAACGCTTGGACCAAGTGCCCAGTAGTTTTCTTACGTCACATTGCATCCGACTTTTTATGGAATACAGCGTCTTTGTACACTATCGGTAATTTAGGTGTCAGCCATGGCTCAGTGGGTAGCGCGCTTGCCTCTGAGTCAGAAGGTTGTCGGTTCAAGTCCCACTCCAGGGTCTTGAACACATAAAGCTAGGCTGACACTCCCAGTGCAGTGCTGAGGGAGTGCCGCACTGTCGGAGGTGCCGGCTTTCGGATGAGATGTTAAACCGAGGCCCCCGTCTGCTCTCTCAGGTGGATGTAAAAGATCCCATGGCACTGTTTCAAAGAGGAGCAGGGGAGTTGGCCCCGGTGTCCTGGCTAATATTTATTCCTCAACCAACATCACAAAAACAGATTATCTGATCGTTATCACATTGCTGTTTGTGGGAGCTTTGCTGACTACACTTCAAAAGTACTTCATTGGCTGTAAAGCGCTTTGAGATGTCCATTGGTCGTGAAAGGCGCTATAGAAATGCAAGTCTTTTGGTACAAACTCAGTTAAATGCTCTCCTGTTACCTGCGGACTGAGTTACCTGTAAAGGTTTTACTGTAAGTTGGGGGCTGGGGTTGGGCGGGATGGGAGGCAGGGGGGGAACGAGGTAAAGATTGAACAGTTACTATTCGGGCTTAATATTCAAGCTCTGTGACGGAGAGTTCATAGCATAAGAAATAGGGGCAGGAGTAGGCCATAAGGCTGCTCGAGCCTGCTCCACCAGTCAATAAGATCATGGCTGATCTTCTACCTTAACTCCACTTTTCCGCCCTAGCCCCATATGCTTTGATTCAACTAGTGTCCAAAAATTTATCGATCTCAGCCTTGAATATATTCAATGACAAGGGTAGAGAATTCCAAAGATTCACCATCCACTGAGTGAAGAAATTTCTCTTCATCTCAGCCCTAAATGGCCGAACCCTTATCCTGAGACTGTGACCCCTAGTTCTAGACCCTCCAGCCATCGGAAACAGTATCTACCCTGTCCAGCCCTCTCAGAATGTTATACCTTTCAATGAGATCACCTCTTCTCCTAAATTCCAAAAAATATAGGCCGAGTCTACTCAATAGTTCAGTGAAGCCAATGAGCCGATCAGAAAGACTTGTCAGAGTGGGGTGGGCTCAGAGGAAGAGACCAGGAAGCTCCAGAGCGATTTGGACAGACTGGGCGATTGGGCGGATAAATGGCAGATGCACTATAATGTGGACAAGTGCGAAGTTATCCACCTTGGGTGCAGGAACGGGAGGGCAAATTATTATTTAAATGGCAATAGATTGGGAGAGGGGGAAGTACAGAGAGACCTGGGTGTTCTTGTACACCAGTCACTGAAGGCGAGCATGCAGGTGCAACAGGCGGTCAAGAAGGCAAACGGTATGCTGGCCTTCATAGCAAAAGGGTTAGAATACAGGAACAGGGATACCTTGCTGCAGCTGTACAGGGCACTGGTGAGACCACACCTCGAGTACTGTGTACAGTTTTGGTCGCCTCATCTGAGGAAGGATGTTCTTGCCATGGAGGGGGTGCAGCGGCGATTCACCAGGCTGATACCAGGAATGGCGGGAATGACCTATGAGGAGAGACTATGTAGTTTAGGGATGTACACACTGGAGTTTAGAAGATTGAGAGGGGACCTCATAGAAGTGTATAAAATTCTGACAGGTCTAGACAGACTGGATGCAGAAGGAATGTTTCCCTTGGCGGGTGAGAACAGAACTAGAGGACATAATTTAAGGATAAGGGCTAAACCATTTAGGACAGAGATGAGGGGGAATTTCTTCACTCAGAGAGTGGTGAACCTGTGGAACTCATTGCCACAGAGGGCAGTGTACGCCAGCTCATTAAATATATTTAAGAGGGAATTAGATATATTTCTACGGGCAAAAGGGGTTAAGGGTTACGGAGAGAAGGCGGGGACGGGATACTGAATTAAAGGATCAGCCATGATCTCATTAAATGGCGGAGCAGGCACGAAGGGCCGAATGGCCTACTCCTGCTCCTATCTTCTATGTATCTATGTATCTATGTATAACGGAACAGAAGGAGGCCATTCGGCCCATCGAGTCTGTGCCAGCTCTCTGTAGAGCAATCCAGTCAGTCCCATTCCCCCGCTCCATCCCCGTAGCCCTGCAAGTTTATTTCCCTCAAGTGCCTATCCAGTCTCCCCTTGAAAACATTGCGTGTCTCCGCTTCCACCACTTCCGTCGGCAGCAAATTCCAGGTCCTCACCACTCGCTGCGTAAAAAAAGTTTTTCCTCACGCTCCCCCTGTATCTCTTGCCCAAAACCATAAATCTGTGTCCCGTAGTCCTTGTACCATCAACTAGTGGGAACAGCCTTTCCCCGTCTATCCTATCCAAACCCATCATAATCTTGTACACCTCTATCGAATCACCCCGCAACCTCCTTTGCTCTAATGAAAACAAATTCAGCTTCTTCTGCCTTGTAGCTAAGATCCCCCATCCCCGGAACCATTCTGGTAAATCTCCTCTGCACCCTCTCAAGGGCCATCACGTCCTTCCTAAAGTGTGGTGACCAGAACTGGCCGCAATGCGTCAGTTGTGGCCTAACCAGCGCTTTATAAAGGTTGAGCATAACTTCTCTACTTTTGTACTCAATACCTCTATTTATGAAACCCAAGGTCCCATATGCTTTGCTAACCACTCTCTCAATATGTCCTGCCACCTTCAGGGACCTATGCACATTAGCTCCTAGGTCCCTGTGTCCCTACACACTCTTTAAAATTGCCTGAAATCTATTTAATATTTTATATCTAATTTATTTAATACTGGGTTCATTTTCAGTTCTATTTGTGAAGCATTTCTTGTAAAACAGTTCTGTGCTTGCCCGGGGGGACAAATGGTGAATTCTTATTGAATTATTTTTGGTTACAGCGTAAAATCCTATTCAACTTGGAGTGGAATTTTTTTTAACAACACAGCAGAACCTAAGCTGGTGACAGAATCTTTAGTTTTAGTGGGTGTAGGTTGAACGGATGAGGGCAGGTTGTCCATATCTCGGGCTCCGACACGGTGGAATTACTCTCAGCTTGGCGCTGAAAGAGTTAATGATGGGTCTTTCTCGCCTCCCGCACTGTTCTGGTTTAAAAACCTGCCTTTCTGCTCCTTTGCATCTTCAGGTACAAAGCCCAAAACCACGGGCGTTCGCTTTGGACCCGAGGGCCATGAGGAGGGAACAGCCAATCACGTTCACTTTGAAGAGAAATTGCACGACTCTGTTGTCATGGTGACCCAAGAGGAAGATGGGAGTTTTTTAGTGAAGGTGAGATCTCGGTGATTAAACGCAGGGCTCGTTGTAAATTCAATCTTGGGATGTGGGCATCTCTGGCAAGGTTGGCATTTATTGCCCATCGCTGGTTGCCCTGAGAAGGTTGTGGTGGGCCTTCCACTTGCACCTGTGGCCAGGGTTTGTTCCATTTATCACTTGTGTTCCTTCCCAGCTTCTTCTCCAGTTTCTATTGATTTGAACAGACCCGTGATGTCTGTATTTCTCGGCCTCTACTTTGGGTGTTGTGGTACTACAGGAGCACTTAGTGACAGATATTACAGTACTGTAGTTTCAATGAAGCACCCACTCTGTTCTGTGTTCTTATCTAAATGTGATCTATTCAGTGCCTTGGACTGTATCTATTAGCTAGTAACAGGAGGTGTCAAACTCTGGGCATCTGATGCAGCAGCAACCCTTCCAACGTTTGCTTTATCGACTCGGCACCAAATACCCCCTTCTCGGTTTGCCCTCTCTATTACCCACCAAATACACCCTTCACGGTTTGCTCTCTATTGCCCACCAGTTACCTCCTTCATGGTTTGCCCTCTATATTGCCCACCAGTTACCCCCTTCACAGTTTGCTCTCTCTTGCCCACCAGTTACCTCCTTCAAAGTTTGCTCTCTATTGCCCACCAGTTACCCCCTCCACCGTTGGCCCCCTCTATTGCCCACCAGTTACCCCCCTCCACAGTTTGCGCTCTCTATATTGTCCACCAATGATCCCGCTAAGGTGTGTGCAGTGATCTCAAAGGCCCCGCGCAGGCTGCTCACCGGCTTTTACATTGTGAATACCGCGCCTGCGCAGAAATTAAATGGGACCGCGCATTAAAAGAAACAGAAGAAAGCGCAGCTCACAGGGAACATTGCTACCCACCTATTTTTTTGGAATAGGAAATCGAGGGATATGGTGATGGGGTGGGAAAGTGGAGTTGATGGCAGAGCAGGCTCGGGGGGCCGTATGGCCTACTCCTGTTCCTATTTCTTATGTTCTTACCCCTTTGCATGGTTTGTTCTATATGCGCTATATCCAGCTTTTATATTTTGGGTGTCATTTATTGAGGGGTGGTAGCTGGACCTGGACACTGGGAGAGCTCCTCCCGCACTTTTTTTTTTTTTTTAAACGCTCACCTCGACCAGCTGACGGGGCCTCGGTTTAGCATCTCTTTGGAATGACGGCGCCTCCGACAGTGCAGCACTCCCTCAGCGCTGCACTGAAGCGTTGGCTTCGGTGAGATGCTCGGGTCCTGGCGAGGGGCTTGGTCCCACGACCTTCTGACCCAGAGGGGAGAGTGCAACCAATAAGCCGAGCCGGTGGCTCAGTGGGTAAATGTACTGCGCGGAGTTTGGTCCGAGCCACTCAGACCAGCCAGTCCTCTGCGTGCTGTGTGGAATCAGTTAACCTCAGCTGAACGAGTTGGGCTCCCTGCATCCTGCGGCGGCCGAAGGGGAAAAATAACAGCCAGGGTTCTTGGTAGAATACCAGACATTTACATGCCACTAATAAATCCTGCCATTGGGAATAGGCTGTGTGCTGAGCTCTGTCTGCGTGTCTGTGTCGAGCAGCAATGTTCCATTTCCAGCTACCTAGCCTCCTGTAAATCAGAGAAGTACTTGTCATCTCTCCCCCCCTCCCCCCCCCCCCCCCCCCTTTTTAAGAGCACTTTGCAACAGGACAGTTAAATAAACGAGTTGCGTCATTGGTGGCAATTGTTTTTGAAACCTGGTGCACTGTCCCTTCTCATCCTTCTCAACCTGTCTGGAGCCATTGACACGGTACCCTAACCCTAACCCACACCATCCTGGGACTGCCCTCACCTGGTTCCATTCTTTATCTAATCGTAACCAGAGAATCACCTGCAACGGCTTCTCTTCCCGCTCCAGCACCGTTACCTCTGGAGTCCCCCAAGGGTCTCCCGACCACGCCGCTGCCTCTGATTTGTCACGCTGCTTGTCTTGACATCCAGAACTGGATGAGCAGAAATTTCCTCCAATTAAGTATTGGGAACGCTGGAAGCCATTGTCTTCAGTCCCCGCCACAAACTCCGATTTTCTAGCCACGGACTCCATCGCTCCCCCTGGTCACTGTCTGAGGCAGAAGCTGACCGTTCACTTCCTCGGCGTCCTATTTGACCTTACGTCGATGAGCTTCCGACCCCATACCCCCCCCCCGCCATCGCCTAAACCTTGTAGTTCCACCTCCGTAACATCTCCCGACACTGCATCAGCTCGTCTGCTGCTGAAACCGCCATCCATGCCTTTGTTACCTGTACACTTGACTATTCCAGTGCACTCCTGGGCAGCCTCCCAGCTTCCACCCTCCATAAAGTTGAACTCCTTCAAACCTCTGCTGCCCAGTGTCCTAACCCGCACCAAGTCCCGTTAACCCATCACCCTTGTGCTCACTGACCTATATTGGCTCCTGGTCCAGCAACGCCTCGATTTTAAAATTCTCACCCTTGTTTTCAAATTCCTCCATGGCCTCGCCCCCTCACTATCTCTGTAATCTCCTTCAGCCTTGCAAGTCCCTCCAAGATTTCTGCCCTCTTCCAATTCTGGCCGCTTGCGCATCCCCGATTTTCATTGCTGCACCATTGGTGGCCGTGCCTTCTGTTGCCGAGGTCCTAAGCTCTGGAATTCTCTCCCTAAACCTCTTCGCCTCTCTACCTCTCTTTCCTTCTTTAAGACGCACCTTAAAACCTACCTCTTTCACCTGTCCCAATATCTCCTTATATGGCTCGGTATCAAATTTTGTTTGATAATCGCTCCTGTGATGAGCCTTGGGACCTTTTACTACGTTAAAGGCGCTATATAAATGCAAGTATTTGTTGTTGAATTGGAGTTTCTGTTGCCGTTCTTTCACCTCAATGTAAGATGAACTAAACAATAATCAAAGAAATTGTATGACAACTGGCAAACGTGTAAAGCGCAGTGAGTAATAAAGCAAAACACAGACGTGATTGAGTGTCTCTGCTGTGTGTGTTAACAGTATATCATAAAAGGAAACCTGTTAGCCCTCATCAACTGACTTCACTTTACTGGGGTAGGGTTTCAGTGATGACTTTTCTTAGTCTTTATAGTGTCAGCTATGACTCAGTGGGTAGCACCCTCGCCAAGTCCCACTCCAGAGACTTGAGCGTGAAAATCGAGTACTGAGGGGAGCGCTGCACTGTCGGAGGTGCCGTCTTTTGGCTGAGACGTTAAACCGAGGCCCCGTCCGCCCCCTCGGGTGGACGTAAAAGATCCCATGGCTCTATTTTGAAGAAGAGCAGGGGAGTTATCCCCGGTGTCCTGGCCAATATTTATCCTTCAACCAACATCACTAAAACAGATTATCTGGTCATTATCACATTGCTGTTTGTGGGAGCTTGCTGTGCACAAATTGCCTGCCGCGTTTCCTATATTACAACAGTGACTACACTTCAAAAAAGCACTTCATTGGCTCTAAAGCACTTTGGGACGTCCGGTGGTCGCGAAAGGCGCTATATAAATGCAAGTCTTTCTTTTCTCCTCTCCCCTTTACACTCCCACCTCGGGGATTGCGCAAGTTTGATTAAGCCTCTTCTGAATTGTGTCTCAGCTAAGGTAGGGTAATCCCAAAACAACCGAGGTGTGCAGCTCTCCCTATTTATATTGGCCTTTGCCTCTTTTTATAGTCACCAGTTCACAAGTCAGATAGAGAGAGAAAGGCCGTTCGACCCATCTTTCCTTCTCCAACCTGACACACCCTATGGTTCCCCATCAATCAGCCGGTTGTTGAATGATTCCAAGGTTTTTGCCTCCATTATTCCGGAGTCCATTTGGTAGCTCTGTGTATAAAGAACTTCCTGACATCAGGTTGATGTCATCTTCCAGATCCATCTTTTCCATTACCATTTACTATCTTGGATCTATATACTCTAAATGGCTACCTCTCAGTTGCCCCCCTTTCAAAGCTGATGTGGACGTCGCTGGTGAAGCAGAGTGCCTTCAGGGGACCTGTTCAGAGTCATCCACATCGGTGTGGGACTGGAGTCACATATAGGCCAGGCCGGGTAAAGACAGCAGGATTCCATCCCTGAAGGACGTTGGGATGTTACAACAGTCCGACAGCTTGATCCTGTGACCTATGTTGATGTTGCTTCAAGGGCCTTCCCTGCTAAATTAATCCCAAGATCTATTATCCTTACTTTAAGAAAATCTTCTGCTTGCTGCCCCTGCTTGCTCCGAATGACCCTAATGTTTAAGTTGTGTCTTCCGATATTTGAAACCTTTGCCTCAGTAAGTAATTCATCTAACTTTGTCAGTTCCTTTTTGTAAGCTTGTAAACTTCAATTAGCTTTAAGTTATGGCTACAATTTAAAATAAACGGTTACACCTTGGGGTGAACATTCTGAGTTCAGTAGTGCTCTCGGACTTGGTATTGTAGCTCACTCCTTAATTTATGAGCCCGGTGAAAGGTCAAAGGTGAGCTCTTGCCTCTTCACTCAGGGCGGTGAACCTGTGGAATTCTCTACCACAGAATGCTGTGGAGGCCAAGTCACTGAATATATTTAAGAAGGAGATAGATAGATTTCTAGACACAAAAGGCATCAAGAGGTATGGGGAGAGAGCGGGAATATGGTATTGAGATAGAGGATCAGCCATGACCATATTGAATGGCGGAGCAGGCTCGAAGGGCTGAATGGCCGACTCCTGCTTCTATTTTGCTATGTTTCTGTTTCATTTTTAACTGAAGGCCCACAATGAGATTGGGAAGAGTAGGCGAGGTCAATTAAAAGCTTTCACAAAGCCCATTTGGTGGCAGATTAAGCCTCTGACACTTGAACGTATAATCTGGGCAGACACTTCAGTGCAGTACTGAGGGAGTGCTGCGCTGTCACAGGTGCCGTCCTTTGGATGAGATACCTGACCGTAAATGTGATGCGCTATCAATTACTCATAAAAGACTGAGAGTTAGAAGAGTAACCAAAGGCTTTTATTAACAACAGAATGGAGGTCTGCCTCGAGTGGTCGACCGGTCCAGGATACAAGGGCTGGGGAGCAGTCACCTTTATACTAGGACCTGTGGGAGGAGTCAGCCGAGGCATGTCCAGGCATGTACACAGTGGAATACAAACAGGACAAACAGGAATACAAACGGTGGTTTACCACATTCACCCCTTGTTTAAAATTGAGTCCGGCGGGGTGAAGTGTATTAAAAGTTAGTGTATTGGAGTCTCTCCGGAGGTCTTGTCTGCCGCTGTGATCTGCGTGGCGACGGCAGGGGTAGTGAAGTTTCCGGCGTCGAGTCCAGCGTAGGCTGTGGCACAGGCGTGTCGTCCTCGTAGATGTCGAGCGGGTCGCGGGGCCCAGGCCTGCCGTCTGCTGGGGCTGGATATCGGATCGTGGTGGGGGGTGGTAGTGGGTAGTGGGTTACTGCGGCCCCCGAGGGTGCAAGGTCTCTTATGGAGACTGTGTCCTCCCGCCCGTCCGGGTATGCGATGTAAGCATACTGGGGGTTGGCGTGGAGGAGGTCGACCCTCTCGACCAGGGGGTCCGTTTTATGGGTCCTCACGTGTCTTCTCAGTAGGACCGGCCCTGGGGACGTCAGCCATGGCGGTAGCGATGTCCCCGATGTGGACTTCCTTGGGAAGACAAACATTTTCTCATGAGGGGTGGCGTTAGTGGCCGTGCAGAGCAGTGACCGAATAGAGTGGAGCGCATCGGGGAGCACATCCTGCCAGCGGGAGGTTGGAAGGCCCCTAGACTTTAAGGCTAGCAGGACGGCCTTCCAAACTGTCGCATTTTCTCTTTCCACCTGTCCGTTCCCCCGGGGGTTGTAACTGGTGGTCCTGCTTGTGGCAATACCCCTAGTTAGCAGGTACTGACGGAGTTCGTCGCTCATAAACGATGAGCCCCGGTCGCTATGGATATAGCTGGGGAAGCCGAACAGGGTGAAGAGGTTGTTCAGACATTTAATGACCGTGGCACTGGTCATGTCCGGGCAGGGGAAGGCGAACGGGAAACGGGAGTACTCATCAATAATATTGAGGAAGTACACATTGCGGTCGGAGGAGGGGAGAGGCCCTTTAAAATCGACGCTCAGGCGCTCGAAGGGGCGAGTGGCTTTTATCAGGTGGGCCCTGTCTGGTCTATAAAAGTGTGGTTTGCACTCAGCGCAGACTTGGCAGTTCCTGGTCATGGTCCTGACCTCAATAGAGTAAGGCAGGTTGCGGGCCTTGATGAAGTGGAAGAACCTGGTGACCCCCGGGTGGCAGAGGTCATTGTGGAGGGCCCGCAGTCTATCGATCTGCGCGCTGGCGCAGGTGCCACGCGATAGCGCATCCGGGGGTTCATTTAGCTTCCCGGGCCGGTACAAGATCTCGTAGTTGTAGGTGGAAAGTTCGATTCTCCACCTCAAGATCTTGTCATTTTTGATTTTGCCCCTCTGCTTGTTGTTAAACATAAAAGCAACTGAACGCTGGTCAGTGAGCAGGGTAAATCGTTTTCCGGCCAGGTAGTGCCTCCAATGACGCACAGCCTCCACAATCGCCTGGGCCTCCTTCTCAACAGCGGAGTGTCTGGTCTCCGGGCCTTGGAGGGTTCGTGAAAAGAAGGCCACGGGTCTCCCCGCCTGATTGAGGGTAGCGGCCAGGGCAAAGTCAGACGCGTCGCTTTCCACCTGGAAGGGGATGGATTCGTCCACTGCGTGCATGGTGGCTTTGGCAATGTCCTCCTTGATACGGTGGAAGGCTAAGCGGGCCTCTGCCGTCAAGGGAAAAGAGGTGGACTTGATCAGCGGACGGGCCTTGTCCGCATAGTAGGGGACCCACTGGGCGTAATAGGAGAAAAACCCTAGGCACCTCTTCAGGGCCTTGAGGCAGTGGGGCAGTGGAAGTTCCATAAGGGGACGCATCCGGTCGGGGTCGGGGCCGATGACTCCGTGTTCCACAACACAGCCAAGGATGGCGAGGCGGTTTGTGCGGAATATGCACTTCTCCTTGTTATATGTCAGGTTTAGGAGTTGGGCGGTGCGGAGGAATTTTTCGAGGTTTGCGTCATGGTCCTGCAAGTCACGGCCGCAGATGGTCACATTGTCCAGATATGGGAAAGTGGCCTGCAACGCATTTTGATCTACCATCCGGTCCATCTCCCTTTGGAAGACGGAGACCCCGTTGGTGACGCCAAAGGGAACCCTAAGGAAGTGATAGAGGCGGCCGTTTGCCTCAAAGGCAGTGTACTGGCGGTCCTCAGGGCGGATGGGGAGCTGGTGGTACGCTGATTTCAGGTCAATGGTCGAGAAGACGCGGTACTGCGCGATCTGGTTGACCATATCAGCTATACGGGGGAGTGGGTAGGCGTCCAGCAGGGTGTAGCGATTTATTGTCTGGCTGTCGTCGATGACCAGGCGCTGCTTCTCGCCGGTCTTAACGACCACAACCTGGGCTCGCCAGGGGCTGGTGCTGCCCTCAATAATCCCTTCTTTCAGGAGCCGCTCCACTTCGGTTTTAATGAAAACCCTGTCCCCGGCACTGTATCGCCTGCTCTTTGTGGCGATGGGCTTACAGTCGGGGGTGAGGTTAGCAAACAGTTGGGGGGGGGTGACTCTGAGTGTGGAGAGGTTGCACCTGGTGCGCGGCGGGCAGTTTGGAAGCTGCTGGCTGCGGACTGTGAGTGGGGGTAGGGGTCCACCGTACGCCATCGTAACACTTTTAAGGTGGCACTGAAAATCTAACCCCAGCAGGACGGCAGCGCAGAGGTCAGGCAGGACCAGAAGTTTAAAATGATCGTACACGGTCCCGTCTACTACGAGTGTCACCACGCAGTAGCCGCCGATGTCCGCCGACTGGGACTCGGAGGCCATAGAAATCCGCTGTTGCGCAGGCAGGACTGGGAGAGAGCAACGCCGCACCGTGTCGGGGTGGATGAAGCTCTCCGTGCTCCCAGAGTCAAAAAGGCAGATTGTATCGTGACCATTTACCTTAATGTCCATTGTGGAACTGGCCAGTTGGTGCGGTCTCGCTTGGTCCAGTGTAACGGATGCCAGCGTAGGGGTCGGTGTGTCGCTGCGGGTATCAGATGAGGCGGTGTCGGGGGCCTGCTGCGTCCCGGCTGTCGTCCAAGATGGCGGCGTCCATGATCCCCATGTGGCTGGAGGCGTCCAAAATGGCTGCTGTACCGGTGATTCGCACATGGCCGGGGAGGTCCAAGATGGCGGCCCGCATGGCCCACACGCGGCGCTGCTGGGGTTCGGGGTGGCTTTGGCCCTGCAGACGCTAGCGTAGTGTCCCTTCTTCCCGCAGCCCGAGCAGATCGCGTTTTTCGCCGGGCAGCGCGCTCTGGGGTGTTTTGCCTGGCCACAGAAGTAGCATTTCTGGCCTTGGGGCACTGCTGTCTGGCCTTGGGACACTGCTGCGGTAGTTTGGCCGTTGTTGGGGTGTGGCTGGGGTGGCACGGCGCTATGAGGCGGTCCTACCGTGTCCCAGGCTGTCATTCCCCGTGGCGTCCACGGTGCAGAGGAGTAGGCATCCATGCCCTGGTAGGCTGCATCCAACGATAGTGCGAGTTCAGAGGCCTTGTTGAGGTCGAGGTTACTCTGCTCCAACAGTCGCTGTCGGGTGTAATTGGATCTGTGGCCCGCTACAAAAGCGTCCCGGATAAGTTCCTCTGTGTACACGGCAGCCTTTACATCCTTACAACCACAGGCCCGGCCAAGCACAGACAGTGCCTGAAGGTATTCCACGGTCGATTCCCCAGGTTGTTGTTTACGACTCCCCAGGAGGTGCCTGGCGTACACTTCGTTCACTGGGCGCGTGTACTGGTCCTTGAGGAGCTTGATAGCGTCCGCGTACGAGGTCGCGTCTTGGATGACCGAGTACACTCGGTGGTTCACTTTGGAGGTCAGGACATCCAGTTTGTCCTCGTCCGATTTGATTGCTTCGGAGGCGGTCAGGAATTTTTCGAAACACTTAAGCCAGTGAGTAAACTTGGTGGATGAGTCCGCCTCCCGATGATCTAAGTCCAGGCATGCTGGTGTGAGGATCTTCTCCATTATAAAAATGTTGTTAATAAAATTGATGCGCTATCAATTACTCATAAAAGACTGAGAGTTAGAAGAGTAACCAAAGGCTTTTATTAACAACAGAATGGAGGTCTGCCTCGAGTGGTCGACCGGTCCAGGATACAAGGGCTGGGGAGCAGTCACCTTTATACTAGGACCTGTGGGAGGAGTCAGCCGAGGCATGTCCAGGCATGTACACAGTGGAATACAAACAGGACAAACAGGAATACAAACAGTGGTTTACCACAAAATGTAATGTGTAAACCTCTGCCTCGGGTGGACTTTGAAGACCCTGGTCAGGCCGCACTTAGAGTTCTGTGCACCGATCTGGTCTTTATATACTATAAAAAGGACAGAGAAGCACTGGAGAAAGTGCAAACAAGATTACAACTTTTGAGAAAGTTTGAACAAGTTGGGGATTTATTTCTTTAGAAAAGAGATGACCTGATGGAGGTTTTGAAAATGTATGGGTTGGACAGGGTAGATGTGGAGAGAATGTTTCCACTTGTGGGAGAATCCAAAACTAGGGGTCATAAATACAAGATAGTTACTAATAAATCCAATAGTGAGTTGAGGAGAAATTACTTACTCAGAGAGTGGTTAGAATGTGGAACTCACTACCACAGGAAGTGGTTGAGGCAAATAGCATGGAAGCTTTCAGTAGGAAACTAGACGAGTACATGAGAGTAAAGGGAATAGAAAGATATGCTGAAAGGCTGAGATGAGGTAGATGGAATGGGAGGAGACTCGTGTGCAGTATAAACACAGACTAGTTGGGCCGAACGGCCTCTCTTTCTGTGCTGTATATTCTATGCAATGCAATTCTATATAAAACTGAGAACAGTAGGCAATTCTTCCAGTGTCCTGGCTATGTCCTTCCGGAAAGACCGATTCAGCATCATTCACCTCATTGCTGTCTGCAGAACCTTGCTGTGTGCTGAGCAAATTCAAATACTTTGACACGGTGAAGCGATGTCAAGTTTTGGCTCTCGGAGGCCGTAGATTGTGGGAGTAAGTAAAGAGTGGCGTGGCTTTGAGGTCCTGGGAAATAATGAGTTAGGGTAGGAGACAGTTCAGCGAGTCTTGATGTCAACCCTCGAATCAGTCGATTTCCATTCATGTGCTGTGTTGCAGGTCATGTTTGTACAGTTGAGGTTCACACACTAATTTCTGATGGCACTATTAAAACATCTTCAAAGACATATTAAAGTGATCGGATATTCAGCATGAAAAGGCAAAAATCAGGACATAGATAAGTTATGTTTGAAGATTACACACGATTGTGGAGCAGAATGATAAAATATACAATTTGTCTCTCCACATCTCCTTTAAAAGGACACGAGCACTGGAGAAAGTGCAAAAAGGATTGACAAGGATGGTACCATAACTGAGAGATTACAGCGATCGGGAAAGATTGAACAGGTTGGAGTTGTAAAGACTTGCATTTCTGTGGCGCCTTTCATGACTTCAGGATGCCCCAAAACGCTTTACAGCCAATCAAGTACTTTTTGAAGTGAAGTTGTTGTTGTGATGTAGGAAATGTAGAAAAGAGAAGACTTAGAGGTGATCTGATCGAGGTCTTTAAAATTATGAATGGGTTGGACAGGGTAGATGTGAAGAGAATGTTTCCACTTGTGGGAGAATCCAAAACTAGGGGCCATAAATACAGGATAGTTGCTAATAAATCCAATAGGGAAATAAGGAGAAATTTCTTTACTCAGAGAGTGGCTAGAATGTGGAACTCGCGACCACGGGAAGTGGTTGAGGCAAATAGCTTAGATACTTTCAAAAGGAAACTAGACGAGTACATGAGAGTAAAGGGAATAGAAAGATATGCTGAAAGGCTGAGATGAGGTAGATGGACTGGGAGGAGACTGGTGTGGAGTATAAACACCACCACAGACTAGTTGGACCAAATGGCCTGTTTCTGTGCTGTATATTCTATGAAAAACGCTTCTTAATACCTACGTCTTTGACCAAGCTTTTGGCCCAATATCTCCTTATGTGGCTTGTGTCCAATTTTGTTTGATAACGCTCCTGTGAAATGCCTTGGGATGTTTTAATACGTTAAAGGTGCTGTTTAAATGCATGTTGTTGTTAATTGAATTCCCTATTGGATTTATTAGTGACTATCTTATACTTATGACACCTGGGCCTAAAAATTCGGTTGATTTGCGCCTCCCGTTAGTGCCCTTCTCTTGAGTGCCGGGCTCTTTTGCACTGCAGCACATCACGCCTTCCTCCCCTTATTAAAGGGGAGGGGCCTAGCGCAGCACAGTTTGGCCACCAGGGATCGAGTGCCGGCAAACGAGCCCGGCACTCGAAGTGCCGCACTCACGGAGCGCAGCCGGCACATAGCGCAGCGATATTAACTCGCAGCGCCCCAAGAGGGAGGCGGGGCGCTCCCCGTAGCACCCCGCCTCCCTCTTTGGGCACAACTGGTGAATTTCGGCCACGGGGGCGCTAATTTTTTTGGGGCGCTACTTTTAGCAGCGACCCAATTTTTCCCCCCTAGTTTTAGACTCCCCCACAAGTGGAAACATCCTCTCTCCATCTATCCTATCAAACCCCTTCATAATTTTAAAGACCTCTATCAGGTCACCCCTCAGTCTTCTCTATTCTAGAGAAAAGAGCCGCCAGCCTGTTTCAGTCATTCCGTTTAGTTAGAATCATAGAAATTTATGGCACAGAAGGAGGCCATTCAGCCCATCGTTCTAACCTCTCCGTTCTGGGATCACTTCTGGTTCTGGTAACCACTGCTGCTTTTAAGTTACTCCTACCCTCCTACTCTGTCCAACCTTGTCGCGCCCTTGTGCTTGTGGGTTTTGCCCTGCACTTCAGTTTCTGAATTTTTTTTTGAAACGGGTAGCTTGTGCAAAACCTGTTGCAAATTGAAACCCATCGCAGATCCTAAAACCGGTTTATCGTGGTTAACTGCTGGTTATGTTGATTTTACGATTGCGTTTTTTAATCTGTTATTTGATTCCTTCAGGCCTGACTGACTCTGCAGGCGGGTTCAAACGTAAAATAAGAAAGCTTGAAACAATTGTCCGTCAATCTTCCACCGTGTGTAGTCAAGTCATGCTTCCAGTCTGCTGTCATTTTACCTCAGTCTGTGTGCTCGTGAATGAGGCGAGAGGCAGAGAGGTGGTTGTTGTGTATAATTTTCACAAGAGAAATAGGGAGTGTTACTTACCCAGTGTTGATTTTGAGTGTAATGGATCCTGATATAATGGAGCGTACGGGAGTCACCCTCGGGTGGAGATCGTTGCTTTTTTTTTATTCGTTCAATGGATCTGGGCGTTGCTGGCAAGACCAACATTTATTGCCCATCCCTAGTTGCCCTTGAGAAGGTGGTGGTGAGCCATCTTCTTGAACCGCTGCAGTCTGTGTTGAAGGTACTCCCACAGTGCTGTTAGGGAGGGAGTTCCAGGATTTTGACCCAGCGACGATGAAGGATCAGCGATCTATTTCCAGGTCAGGATGATGTGTGACTTGGGCGGGAACTTGGAGGTGGTGGTGCTCCCATGCGCCTGCTGCCCTTTTTCCTTCTATGTGGTAGAGGTTGCGGGTTTGGGAGGTGCTGCTGAAGAAGCCTTGGCGAGTTGCTGCAGTGCATCTTTTAGATGACACACACTGCAGCCACGGTACGCCAGTGGTGGAGGGAGTGAATGTTTAAGGTAGTGGATGGGGTGCCAATCAAACGGGCTGCTTTGTCCTGGATGGTGTCGAGCTTCTTGTGTTGTTGGAGCTGCACTCATCCAGGCAAGTGGAGAGTATTCCATCACACTCCTTACTTGTGCCCTGTAGATGGTGGAAAGGCTTTGGGGAGTCTGGAGGTGAGACACTCACCCCAGAATACCCAGCCTCTGACCTGCTCTGGTAGCCACAGTATTTATGTGGCTGGTCCAGTTAAGTTTCTGGTCAATGGTGACCCCCAGGATGTTGTAGGTGGGGGATTCGGCAATGGTAATGCTGTTGAATGTCAAGGGGCGGTGGTTAGACTCTCGCTTGTTGGAGATAGTCATTGCCTGGCACTTGTGTGGCGCGAATGTTACCTGCCACTTATCAGCTCAAGCCTGAACGTCCAGGTCTTGTTGCCTGCGGGCATGGATTGCTTCATTATCTGAGGAGTTGTGAATGGCGCTGAACACTCTGCCGTCATCAGCAAACATCCCCATTTCTGACCTTATGTTGGAGGGAAGGCCATTGATGAAGCAGCTGAAGATGGTTGGGCCTAGGACACTTCTTCATGCAAATCCATAAGTTTGTTTTTTGTTCTCCAGACTTAATATATTTAGGCTGGCGTAGTCTAAATTGTGACAGAAGACAGCAACACGTTATAGGAACATACGAACAGGAATAGGTCATTCCACCTGTCTGTTCGTAAACTACTAGTCATCCAGATGGCCCTGGCCTGTGGCCTCACCTGGGCTAAGCTCCATGTCCCATGAACCAAGTTCCTCATGTCCTTTTTCATTTTTCTCTCCTCCAACCAGTAAAGCGCTCGGAGATCTGGCTTTGCCTTGAATGAGCAGTACATTACATGCAAGGCAACATACTGGCTGTGAAGTGTTACGGAACATCCTGATGCTGTGAAAATGTGAGGTTATCCACTGGTAGGAAGAATAAAAAAGCAAAATATTATTTAAATGGAGAGAGACTACAGAATGCTGCGGTACAGAGGGATCTGGGGGTCCTCGTACATGAAACACAAAAAGTTAGCGTGCAGGTACCGCAAGTAATTAGGAAGGCAAATGGAATGTTGGCCTTTATTGCGAGGGGGATGGAGTATAAAAGTAGGGAAGTCGTGCTACAACTGTACAGGGCGCTGGTGAGACCACACCCGGAGTACTGCGTACAGTTTTGGTCTCCTTATTTAAGGAGGGATATACTTGCATTGGAGGCAGTTCAGAGAAGGTTCACGAGGTTGATTCCTGAGTTGAAGGGGTTGTCTTATGTGGAAAGTTTGGGCCTATACTCATTGGAGTTTAGAAGAATAAGAGGTGATCTTATTGAAACATATAAGATTCTGAGGGGGATTGACAGGGTAGATGCTGAGAGGATGTTTCCCCTCGTGGGAGAATCTAGAACTAGGGGGCATAGTTTCAGGATAAGGGGTCGCCCATTTAAAACGGAGATGAGGAGGAATTTCTTCTCTGAGGGTCGTGAATCTTTGGAATTCTCTACCCCGGAGAGCTGTGGAGGCTGAGTCGTTGAATATAGTCACGGTGGCGATAGACAGATTTTTGAAAAACAGGGGAATCACGGGTTATGGGGAACGGGCAGGACAGTGGAGTTGAGGCCAAGATCAGATCAGCCATGATCTCATTGAATGGCGGAGCAGGCTCGAGGGGCCGAATGGCCGACTCCTGCTCCTGTTTCTTATGTTATTCTGAAAGGAGTTATATAAATACAAGCTTTTTTTTCTCTCTTTCTGTTTCTTTTCCTTTTTCATTTTCTTTCGATTTCTCTTACTTTCACTCTCTCTCACTCTCTCTCTCTGAAATAAGCTGCTGTCCTATTTAAAACATTTATCTCCCTCTCTCCAGGTCTTTTATCCCACCCCATCCCCAAAAATGAAAATCGCAGTTCTCCCTCTAAGGGGAAGCTTGCCAACACTGTTCTGCAGGCCTCCTGTGGGAGGACCAGGGGAGATTGGCATCCCAGGTGAATGTGGTGCTGCGGTTTCTGTCCTGCTGGGCACCATCTGGCCACAGCACGGCCCATTTCACAGATCACACGTTGAAGGTCAAGAGACCTTCAGCCCAACAACGGTCTTGGCTGTGTGTCACTCTGTGAACCGAGCGATGGGAGTAAAGGCCAAAGGGACAAACCTGCCTTCAGGAAGGAAACATAGAAACATAGAAGATAGGAGCAGGAGTAGGCCATTCGGCCCCTCGAGCCTGCTCCGCCATTCAATGCGATCATGGCTGATCATCCAATTTCAGTACCCAGCCCCTGCTTTCTCCCCATACCCCCTGATCCCTTTAGCCTTAAGAAATATATCCAACTCCTTCTTGAATATATTTAATGAATTGGCCTCTACTGCCTTCTGTGGTAGAGAATTCCACAGGTTCACCACTCTCTGGGGGAAGAAATTCCTCCTCATCTCTGTCCTAAATGGCTTACCCCTTATCCTTAGACTGTGACCCCTGGTTCTGGACTCCCCGACCATTGGGAGCATGCTTCCTGCATCTAGTCTGTCCAGTCCTGTCAGAATTTTATAAGTTTCAATGAGATCCCCTCTCATTCTTCTAAACTCCAGCGAGTACAAGCCCAATCGTCCCAATCTCTCCTCATGCGTCATTCCTGCCATCCCAGGTATCAGCCTGGTGAATCTTCGCTGAACTCCCTCCATGGCAAGAACATCCTTCCTCAGATAAGGCAACCAAAACTGCACACAATACTCGAGATGTGGTCTCACCAAGGCCCTGTTCAACTGCAGCAAGACATCCTTGTTCCTGTACTCAAACCCTCTCGCTACGAAGGCCAACATACCATTTGCCTTCTTAACCGCCTGCTGCACCTGCATTCTTACCTTCAGTGACTGGTGCACAAGGACACCCAGGTCTCATTGCACTTCCTCTTCTCCCAATCTATTGCCATTCAGATAATAATCTGCCTTCCTGTTTTTGCCACCAAAGTGGATAACCTCACATTTATCCACGTTATATTGCATCTGCCATGCTTTTGCCCAATCACCCAACCTGTCCAAATCATCCTGGAGTTTCTCGGCATCCTCCTCACAGCACACACGCCCACCCAGCTTTGTGTCGTCTGCAAATTTGGAGATATTACATCTAGTTCCCTTGTCCAGATCATTAATATATATTGTGAATAGCTGGAGCCCAAGGACCGATCCCTGCGGTACCCCACTAGTCACTGCCTGCCACTCAGAAAAAGACCCGTTTATTCCAACTCTTTGCTTTCTGTCTGCCAACCAGTTCTCTATCCAAGTCAATACCTTGCCCCCAGTCCCATGTGCCTTAACTTTACACGCTAATCTCTTATGCGGGACCTTGTCAAAAGCCTTCTGAAAGTCCAAATACACCACATCCACTGGTTCTCCCTTATCTATTTTACTAGTTACATCCTCAAAAAATTCCAGTAGATTAGTCCTGTTAGAATTTTATAAGTTTCAATGAGATCCCCTCTCATTCTTCTAAACTCTAGCGAATATAAGCCTAATCGATCCAATCTCTCTTCATACGTCATTCCTGCCATCCCAGGTATCAGCCTGTCAGATTCACCTTGGAGTGTATTTCTGAGGGTATCTGCGCACCACACAGGAAACAGCTGGGCTTCAGTTCTCAGATAAAGCCAGCGCTTAATTCCAAATCACTCTGTACACGAGCCAAGTTTCCTTCCGACAGTGAAATAGTCTCCGTAGTTGAAGGCCGCACAGAGCAGGAAGATCCCAGCTCCAATCCGTGCTCTGTGCACAGTTAGCCGATCGCAGTTAGTGACAACAAGGACACTGCCATTGACCCGCGGGTATGGAGGGAAGGAAAACAGGCCACAATTCCAGGTCCTGGCCACTGTCCAGTGAGTCCTGATGGAAAGTGGGTGGGAGCAGGCTTTGATTTGGCTGTCGCCATTCCCCTAGATGCCTTTAAACACTCAACTAGCTACCTGCCTGGAGACTTTAATGGTACTTCGGCAGGGTCTTGCCCGACCCGACGTCACCGGCGAGAATGGGCTGGAGGGCAGCAACCAGGGCTGGTTGCCCCTTTCCCTTAGAAATTACGGCCAGAAAACTTGCCAGCTCCTGAATCCTGAACCAAGGAAGCTCTGACAGCACTCTGGGTAGGACGGATGATGAAAAGAGGATCAGAGTAACACAGAACATAAAAGGAGCAGGAGTCGGCCATTTGGCCCCTCGAGCCTGCTCCACCATTCAATAAGATCATGGCTGATCATCTACCTCATCTCCACTTTCCTGCACTATCCCCATATCCCTTGATTCCCTTAATATCCAAAAATCTATCGATCTCTGTCTTGAATATACTCAACGACTGAGCCTCCACAGCCTCTGGGGTAGAGAATTCCAAAGATTCACCACCCTCTGTGTGAAGAAATTTCTCCTCCTCTCAGTCCTAAATGGCCGACCCCTTATTCTGAGACTGTGACCCCTGGTTCTAGACTCCCCAGCCAGGGGGAACATCCTCCCTGCATCTACCCTGTCAAGCCCTGTAAGAATTTTGTATGTTTCAATGAGATCACCTCATTCTTATAAACGTTAGAGAATACAGGCCTAGTCTACTCAATCTCTCCTCATAGGACAATCCCCCCATCCCAGGAACCAGTCTGGTGAACCTTTGTTGCACTCCCTCTATGGCAAGTATATCCTTCCTTAGGTAAGGAGACCAAAACTGTACACAATACTCCAGGTGTGGTCTCACCAGGGCCCTATATAATTGCAGTAAGACACCTTTACTCTTATACTCAAATCCTCTTGTAATAAAGGCCAACATACCATTTGCTTTCCTAATTGCTTGCTGTACCTGCATGGTAACTTTCAGTGATTTGTGTACAAAGACAACCAGGTCCCTCTGAACACCAACGTTTCCCAATCCCCCTCAGTCAAAAGAATTTGAACATTTTATGGGGAAGCTAGATATGTACATGAGAGAGAAAGGAATAGAAGGATATGTGGATAGGCCATGAATATAAGATCGTCACTTCTGTGCTGTAGATTCTATGTAATAAATCTAATAGGGAATTCAGGAGAAACTTTTTCACCCAGACAGTGGTGAGAATGTGGAACTTGCTACAACAGGGAATAGTATAGATGCATTTAAGGGGAAGCTGAATAAGTACATTAGGGAGAAAGGAATAGAGGGATATGCTGATAGCGTGAGATGAAGACGGGTGGGAGGAGGCATGCATGGAGCATAAACACCAGCAGGGACCAGTTGGGCCGAATGGCCTGTTAAGATTCAATGTAAAGAAAAACGAGGCTGATACCTGGGATGGCAGGAATGACGTATGAGGAGAGATTGGGTCGATTGGGCTTATACTCGCTGGAGTTTAGAAGAATGAGAGGGGATCTCATTGAAACTTATAAAATTCTGACAGGACTGGATGCAGGAAGGATGTTCCCGATGGTCGGGGAGTCCAGAAGCAGGGGTTACAGTCTAAGGATAAGGGGTAAGCCATTTAGGACAGAAATGAGGAGGAATTTCTTCACCCAGAGAGTGGGAATTCTCTACCACAGAAGGCAGTTGAAGCCAATTCATTAAATATATTCAAGAAGGAGTTGGATATATTTCTTGAGGCTAAAGGGATCAAGGGGTATGGGGAGAAAGCAGGGACAGGATACTGAATTTGGATGATCAGCCATGATCTCATTGAATGGCGGAGCAGGCTCGAGGGGCCGAATGGCCTACTCCTGCTCCTATCTTCTATGTTTCTATGTTTGAAACAGCACGCACTTAGTTGAAGGGTTGCTATTCATTCATTTTTTTGAATGAAATTAAACTCCGTGTTCTTTTAAATCGTCGTTTAGCTACCCTTGTTTTGCGCTGCAGCATTTTGTCCTCTTCTGAAGGCACCGAGTCATCCTGGATCCATGTCCATGGATTGCAGCTGCCATATACGTTGCCTTGTGCAAGTCTCCATCCCTGCGTGTGTTGGCAGGCTGCTCAACTGTGTGAGGCAGATGTCGCAGCCAATTACGATCCTGTCCACACACGCACACACGTGTGTGCACTCCAGCAGAGGGTCACTTGCAGAGCGACCAGCTCTAGGAATCCCCCCCCCCCCCGGGTGAGCGCGATCCACTGGCCGTAGCTGCGATGCTCCCCACCGCCATACTCGACTAGCCTGCCAACGCTCGTTGTCTGTGCAGATACGTGGCCAATGACCACTTGGGTTGAGGTGCTGATCATTGAACAATTGCTGTGGAATCACAGCCCCAGCCTGCTGGTGCTTTCAGGTCATAACGGCACAGAAGGAGGCCACTCGGCCCATCGAGTCCCTGCCGGCTCTCTGTGGAGCAATCCAGTCAGTCCCATTCCCCCGCTCTATCCCCGTAGCCCTGCAAGTTTATTTCCCTCAAGTGCCTATCCAGTCTCCCCTTGAAAACATTGAGTGTCTCCGCTTCCACCACTTCCGTCGGCAGCGAGTTCCAGGCCCTCACCACTTGCTGCGTAAAAAAGCTTTTCTTCACGTCCCCCCTGTATCTCTTGCCCAAAACCTTAAATCTGTGTCCCCTAGTTCTTGTACCATCAACTAGTGGGAACAGCCTTTCCCCGTCTAGCCTATCCAAACCCGTCATAATCTTGTACACCTCTATCAAATCACCCCTCAACCTCCTTTGCTCTAATGAAAACAAATCCAGCTTCTCCAACCTCTCCTTGTAGCTAAGATCCCCCATCCCCGGAACCATTCTGGTAAATCTCCTCTGCACCCTCCCAAGGGCCTTCACATCCTTAAAACTACATAACCTGATGTTAGTTCGGGGTAAAAGAAAGGCTTGTATTTATATGAAAGAGATTCATCTTGATGAGGTTAGAGCCAAGATGCTTCAGTTATGAGAGGAGTCTGAAGTAACTGAGACTCTCCGTTAGAAGGTTAAGAGGAGACCTTCGAGGTGCTCAGAATTGAAGGGCTTTGATCTGGCAACTGAGAAAGATGTTTCATACTGGTCGAAAAGTCAGTAAATAAGGGTCATAAATTTAAGATCACCAGAAGAATGAACGGAGCGATTAGGAGAATTTTACTTCAGCGGAGGGATGTTAAGTCATGGAATCATAGAATGGTTACAACACAGAAGGAGGCCATTCGACCTGTCGAGCCCGTGCCGGCTCTCTACAAGAGCACTTCAGCTAGTCCCACTCCCCCGCCCTTTCCCTGTAGCCCTGCAGTTTTTTATCCTACAGGTACTTATCCAATTCCCTTTTGAAAGCCACGATTGAATCTGCCTCCACCACCCTCTCAGGAAAGGCATTCCAGATCCTAACCACTCGCTGCGTAAAAAAGTTTTCCCTCATGTCGCCTTTGGCTCTTCTACCAATCACCTTTATTCTGTGTCCTCTGGTTCTCGACCCTTCCGCCAATACATACATACGACCATAAGAATTAGGAGCAGAAGTAGGCCACTCGGCCCTTCGAGCCTGCTCCGCCGTTCAATAAGATTATGGCTGATCCGATTACTCCACATTCCCGCCTACCCCCGATTAACTTTTCACCTCCTTGCTTACCAAGAATCTATCTACCTCTGCCTTAAAAATATTCAAAGACTCTGCTTCCACCGCCCTCTGAGGAAGAGAGTTCCAAAGACTCACGACCCTCTGAGAAAAAATTTCTCCTAATCTCTGTCTTAAATGGGCGATCCCTTAATTTTAAACAGTGACCCCTAGTTCTAGATTCTCCCACAAGAGGAAACATCCTCTCCATATCCACCCTGTCCAGACCCCCTCAGGATCTTAAATGTTTCAATCGAGTCACCTCTTCTAAACTCCAGCGGATACAAGCCTAGCCTGTCCAACCTTTCCTCATAAGGCAATCCGCCCATTCCAGATATTAGTCTAGTAAACCTTCTCTGAACTGCTTCCAATGCATTTACATCCTTCCTTAAATAAGGAGACCAATACTGTACACAGTACTCCAGATGTGGTCTCACCAATGCCCTGTATAACTGAAGCATAACCTCCCTACTTTTGTATTCAATTCCCCTCACAATGAA
Source organism: Somniosus microcephalus (assembly GCF_052327205.1). Lineage (NCBI taxonomy): Eukaryota > Metazoa > Chordata > Chondrichthyes > Squaliformes > Somniosidae > Somniosus > Somniosus microcephalus. The sequence continues at coordinate 367,464,934 of NC_140988.1, forward strand.
CGATAACATTCTATTAGCTTTCCTAATTACTTGCTGTACCTGCAAAGTAACCTTTTGCAATTCATGCACTAGGACACCCAGATCCCTCTGCATCTCAGAGCTCTGCAATCTCTCACCATTTAGATAATATGCTTTTTTATTCTTCCTGCCAAAATGGACAACTTCACATTTTTCCACATTATACTCTATTTGCCAGATCTTTGCCCACTCACTTAACTTATCTGTATCCCTTTGTAGCCTCCTTATGTCCTCTTCACAATTTACATTCCTACCTATCTTTATGTCACAGCAAATTTAGCAACCATACCTTCGGCCCCTTCATCCAAGTCATTTATATAAATTGTAAAAAGTTGAGGCCCCAGCACTGATCCCTGTGGCACACCACTCGTTACATCTTGCCAATCAGAAAATGACCCATTTATGCCAACTCTCTGTTTCCTGTTAGCTAGCCAATCTTCTATCCATGCCAATATGTTACCCCCTACACCATGAGCTTTTATTTTCTGCAATAACCTTTGATGTGGCACCTTATCAAATGCCTTCTGGAAATCTAAGTACAGTACATCCACTGGTTCCCCTTTATCCACAGCACATGTTACTTCCTCAAAGAACTCCAATCAATTGGTTAAACATGATTTCCCTTTCACAAAACCATGTTGACTCTGCCTGATTACTTTGAACTTTTCTAAATGCCCTGCTATAATGTCTTTAATAATAGCTTCTAACATCTTCCCTATGACAGATGTTAAGCTAACTGGCCTGTAGTTTCCTGCTTTCTGTCTCCCTTTTTGAATAAAGGAGTTACATTCGCTTGGGAACAGTTTCTCTCTATCTACTCTGTCTACACCCCTCGTGATTTAGAAAATATCTGACCAGAAATGGCAATGGAAGCAGAATCCATCTTGGATTTTAAAAGGGAAGTGGGCAAATAATTAAAACTGAACTTAAAAAAAAAAGTGAGTGGGAGTAATTGCATAGCTCTTTCAGAGAGCCGGCACAGACACGATGGGCTGAATGGCCTCCTTCTGTGCTATAAAATTCTGTGATCACACCTCATAAAGTACTTCGCGTACAATGAATTACTTTGAAGAGCCGATAAATCCCCAGGGTCTGATAATCTACATCCTAGGGTACTGAAGGAAGTGGCCCTGGAGATAGTAGATGCATTGCTGGTCATCTTCCAGAACTCAATAGACTCTGGAACAGTACCCATGGATTGGAGGGTAGCTAATGTTAGCCCACTATTCAAAAAAGGTGGTAGAGAAAAAGCGGGGAATTATAGCTTGACATCGGTAGTGGGGAAAATGCTAGAGTCCATTATAAAAGATGTAATAGCAGAGCACTTGGAAACAGTGACAGGATCGGACAAAGTCAGCATGAATTTACAAAAGGTAAATCATGCTTGACTAATCTACTGGAATTTTTTGAGGATGTAACTGGTAAAATAGATAAGGGAGAACCAGTGGATGTGGTGTATTTGGACTTTCCGAAGGCTTTCGATAAGGTCCCGCATAAGAGATTAGCGTATGGGATTGGGGGCAAGGTATTGACTTGGATAGAGAACTGGTTGGCGGACAGAAAGCAAAGAGTTGGACTAAACGGGTCGTTTTCCGAGTGGCAGGCAGTGACTAGTTGGGTACCGCAAGGATCGGTCCTAGGACCCCAGCTGTTCACAATATATATTAATGATCTGGACGAGGGAATTGGATGTAATATCTCCAAATTTGCAGACGACACAAAGCTGGGTGGGAGGGTATGCTGTGAGGAGGATGCCGAGAAACTCCAGTACGATTTGGACAGGTTGGGTGATTGGGCAGAAACATGGCAAATGCACTATAATGTGGATAAATGTGAGGTTATCCACTTTGGTGGCAAAAGCGGGAAGGCAGATTATTATTTGAATGGCAATAGATTGGGAGAAGGGGAAGTGCAAAGAGACCTGGGTGTTCTTGTGCACCAGTCGCTGAAGGTAAGCATGCAGGTGCAGCAGGGGGTTAAGAAGGCAAATGGTATGTTGGCCTTCGTAGCAAGAGGGTTTGAGTACAGGAACAAGGATGTCTTGCTACAGTTGTACAGGGCCTTGGTGAGACCACACCTTGAGTATTGTGTGCAGTTTTGGTCGCCTTATCTGAGGAAGGATGTTCTTGCCATGGAAGGAGTGCAGCGAAGATTCACCAGGCTAATACCTGGGATGGCAGGAATGACGTATGAGGAGAGATTGTGTCGATTGGGCTTATACTCACTGGAGTTTAGAAGATTGAGAGGGGATCTCATTGAAACCTATAAAATTCTGTCAGGCCTGGACAGACTAGATGCAGGAAGGATGTTCCCAATGGCCGGGGAGTCCAGAACTAGGGGTCATAGTCTAAGGATAAGGGGTAAGCCATTTAGGATTGAGATGAGGAATTTCTTCACCCAGAGAGTGGTGAACCTGTGGAATTCTCTGCCACAGAGGGCGGTGGAGGCCAGTTCATTAAATATATTCAAGAAGGAGTTGGATATATTTCTTAAGGCTAAAGGGATCAAGGGATATAGGGAGAAGGCAGGGACAGGGTACTGAATTTAGATGATCAGCTATGATCTCATTGAATGGCGGAGCAGGCTCGAGGGGCCGAATGGCCTACTCCTGCTCTTAACTTCTATGTTTCTATGTAAGAGTGTGCGGCAGGCATTGGGGCCTATCAGTCAACCGATCTGTGGTGCTGTTGGTTGAGGGGCTACGTTCCCCCTAAGCTGTGCGGCCGCGCAGAGGTCTGGAGGTCCCGCGCAGGCCGCTCACCTGCTTTTTAATGGAAGGAACCGCGCATGCGCTAAAATTTGAATGGGTCGCGCAGCCAGTTAAAGGGACTGCGTACCAAAAAAGTAATTAAAGGAAAATTGTTGAGTGGGTGGGGGGGGAGAGAAAGAGTGTTAACCAGGGCACCATGCGAACGCCCTGCTCTTCTTCAAATAGTGTCATGGAATCGTTAACATCAGCCTGAACCAGCCAGTCATGAGTTACTTGAAGGAATAGCGATGCTGATTAGTGCGTCTCAGGTCTGTATTTAAAAGGTTAACACGATAAGGGGCTCTTGACAACTCCCTGCTTCGTATGAAGATCCCTCAACACGTTGCGTGTCTTCTGTGCTGGTTATTTTCACTCCCATTAAAATCGAATAGATTTTTTTTCCTCCTCCCCAGAAAAAAGGCCTCTTGGGCCCAGAGGGAACCGATTTCCATCCCCAGAACTCGCATCTCATTAAGTGGAATGTCCCGTGCATCTCGGAAGGTATCGCGTTCCCAACGAAGCGGAGTTCTTCCGTTAGTTAAACAGCTGAAAGCTTCTTCACGAGACAGTTGAGCGTGGCTGGGAGGCAGAGTCACAGCAGAGCCGGCCCGCCGAGTGGCAGCGGTACTGACTGTCGATTGGGAGGAAGGGGGTGGAGGGGGGCGGGGGCCACGGTGAGGTGGCTCCAATAGTACGTGGAGCTAATAGTCTCTTTAAATTCTGTCGGTAAGATTAATTGGCCATCGAACCAGTTTGTAAAAATTGCTGAGAGTAGAAGTTAATGTCCCAGTCGTCGAGACTTAACACAGCAATTTGTTTCCCCTTCTCTTTTAAAAAAAAATTCATTCACAGGAAGTGGGCGTCGCCAGCAAGGCCAGCATTTATTGCCCATCCCTCATTGCCCTTGAGAAGGTGGTGGGTGAGCTCCCATTTCAGAGGGCAGTTAAAAATCTACCACATTGCTGTGGGTCTGGAGTCACTGTTGGTCTCCAGACCGAGTAAGGACGGCAGATTTCCTTCCCTAAAGGACATTAGTGAGCCAGATGGGTTTTTATGACAGTGGCCACCATTACTGATGCTAGCTTTTTATTCCAGATTTTTTTTTTAATTAACTGAATTTAAATTCTCCAGCTGACGTGGTGGGATCTGAACTCGCGTCTCCGGATTATTAGTCCAGGATTGCTAGTCCAGTAACAGAACCACTGTGCTACCGTACCCGTCTAATTGCATGTATTCTGTTTTGAAGGGTTTTGACAGAGTAAATAAGGAGAAACTGTTTCCACTGGTGGGAGGGTTGATGAGTAGAGGATTTAAGACAATTGGCAAAAGGACCAGAGGGGAGATGAGGAGAATTTTTTTTTTTTTACGCAGCGAGTTGTGATCTGGAACGCGCTGCCTGTAAGGGTGTTGGAAGCAGATTCAATAGTAACTTTCAAGAGAATTGGATAAATATTTTGAAAAGGAAAAAAATTGCAGGGGGAATGGGACTAATTTGGACAGCTCTTTCAAAAGAGCCGACACAGGCACGATGGGCCGAATGGCCGCCTCCTGCGCTGTGTGATTCTACGATCCTATAAGCTGTTGCTGCCAAAAACAAGTAAAGCTGAGCGCTGTCTGCCGCTTTTTCCTGTTCCTGAATGTTTCAGCAAAACGGAGCCAGTGGGTCGCACAATGCAGTCCTTTCACTTTGGTTAAGGATTCCCAATCCACAGGGCAAAAGTCCATGTTTCGACACTGCTTGGTGTCAGGATTGCCGAGCACCGTCCCTCATCCCACCCCACACCAAAATCCTGCTGTGCTGGCCAACACCACTAGAAACTGGTCATTTACGGTTTTTGGGACCTTGCTGTGCGCGCAAAATGGCTGACACGTTTGCCTACAAACCAGCTCTTAAAAAGCAACTCATTGGTTGTGAAGCACTTTGGCATGTCCCAGGAACATGATCAGCTGCTATATAAATATAATAATTTAGTTAGTTTGTTCCTTCTTGCCAGTCTCTGGACTCACGCAGCTGCTTGGTTGAGATTGTTGGCACTCGGTTCACGAGTACACACTGTATATCTTTAATGCCTTTATTGAAGGTGATCAATTGTTACTGACAAGGATTCAGATAGCAGGCGACATGTATTGAAAATGAGGAAGTTCAGAATAAGGAGGGAAATCAGATGGAATATTTCACTCATTGGGAACAGAGGAACAGGAGGAGGCCATTCAACCCCTCGAGCCATTCAATGAGCTCATGGCTGATCTGATCCGATTTTAGCCTCAACGCCACTTTCCTGCCTGCTCCCCATAACCCTTGATTCCGCTGTTGCTCAAAAATCTGTCTATCTCCGCCTTGAATATATTCAATGACTCGGCTTCCACAGCTCTCGGGAAAAGAATTCCAAAGATTCACGACCTTCTGAGAGAAGAAATTCCTCCTCATCTCCGTATTAAATGGGCGACCGCTTATTCTGAGACTGTGCCCCCTAGTTCTAGATTCCCTGAGTTTCAGTGAGATCATGGCTGATCTGTACCTCAACGCCATTTACCTGCCTTGGTTCCATATCCCTTGATAGCCCTTACCCAACAAAAACCTATTGATCTCCATCTTGAGAGCGCCAATTGTCCCCCAGCATCCACGGTCTTTTGGGGAAGAGTGTTCCAGGTTTCCACTACCGTTTGTGCGAAACAGTGCTTCCTGATTTCCCTTCTAAAAGGCCTGGCTCTAATTATAAGATTATGTTCTCTCGTTTTTGATTCCCCCCCCCCCCCCCATCAGAGGAAATAGAGAAAAGGCCATTGAAGTGAAAGACTTAAGGACTTGTATTTCTATAGCGCCTTTCACGACCACCGCACGTCCCAATGACATATTTTTTGAAGTGTAGCCACTGTTGTAATGTAGGAAACACAGCAGCCAATTTGCACACAACAAGCTCCCACAAACAGCAATGTGATAATGACCAGATAATCTGTTTTTTAGTTATGTTGGTTGAGGGATAAATATTGGCCAGGACACTGGCGATAACTCCCCTGCTCTTCACAGAATCACAGAAACCCCACAGTGCAGATAGAGGCCATTTCGGCCCATCGAGCCTGCACCGACACATATCCCACCCGATCCCCGTAACCCCTACACCAACACATATCCCACCCTATCCCCGTAACCCCACGTATTTAATCCCCCTAACACTAAGGGTCAATTTATCATAGCCAATCAACCTAACCCGCACATCTTTGGACTGTGGGAGGAAACCGGAGCACCCGGAGGAAACCCACGCAAACACGGGGAGAATGTGCAAACTCCACACAGACAGTCCCCCGAGGCCGGATTCGAACCCGGGTCCCCGGCGCTGTGAGGCAACAGTGCTAACCACTATGCCACTGTTCAAAATAGTGCCGTGGGATCTTTTACTTCCACCTGAGAGCACAGACGGGGCCTCGGTTTAACGTCTGATCTAAAAGACGGCACCTCTGACAGTGCAGCACTCCCTCAGCACTGGAGTGTCAGCCTTGATTTTTGTGCTCAAGTCCCTGGAGTGGGACTTGAACCCACAACCTCTTGACTCGGAGGCGAGAGTGCTACCCACTGAGCCACGGCTGTTAGAGTCATAGTTATACAGCACGGAAAGAGGCCCTTCGGCCCATCGTGTCCACGCCAGCCATCAAGCCCCGTCTATTCTAATCCCATTTTTCCAGCACTTGGTCCATAGCCTTGTATGCTATGGCGTTTCAAGTGCTCATCTGAATGCTTATAGAGTCGTAGTCACAATGGATTCGAGACAATTTGTACTTCTGGCAAGAGAAGGGACCGAGGGTCGTGATGATGAGGTGGGATTGATCCATGGAAACAATGGGCAGGCTTTGTTCTGAAATTCTTCTTGTTGCTGTGTGTTGTTCCAGGTCGGTTTCTTGAAGATCAGCCACAAATATGAGATAATGTTTCTGCTGCCAGCCGTCCAAAGCCTGGGACGGGAGGCCTGCGCTGCTCCCCTCCCTAACCTGTACTTGAAGGTGGTCGACATGGCTCCTGTACCAGAAGGTGAGAGTCCTTTACCAGCACTGATTTAAGGTGAAAGAACCAGAGGCGGCATGAAGGAAAACTTGTTTACGCAACGAGTGGTTAGGATTTGGAATGCGCTGCCTGATAGGGTGGTGGATACAGATTCAATAGCAACCTTCAAAAGGGAATTGGATAAATACGTGAAGAAAAAAAATTGCAGGGATATGGGGAAAGAGCGAGGGGAGTGGGACTAACTGGATTGCTCTTCGAAAGAGCCGGCGCAGACTCGATGGGCCGAATGGCCTCCTTTTGTGCTGTACTAGTCTATGATTCTAGTTAAACTCCAGGCGATTTAGAATATGATGTTCGGCTGCGGTTTGGTTCCAAGTGCCGGCCGAGGCTCAGTGGGTAACGCTCTTGCCTCTGAATCAGAAGGTTCAAGTCCCACTCCAGAGACTTGAGCACAAAATCTAGACTGACACTCCAGGGCAGTGCTGCTGAGGGAGTGCTGCACTGCCGGAGGTGCCGTCTTTCGGATGAGACGTTAAACCGAGGCCCCGTCTGCCCCCTCAGGTGGACGGGATTATTTTGAAAAAGAGCAGGGGAGTTATCCCCGGTGTCCTGGGGCCAATATTTGTCTCCCAACCATCATCACTAAAAACAGACTATCTGGTCATTATCACATTGCTGTTTGTGGGATCTCGCTGTGTGCAAATTAGGGGCCGCATTTCCTACATTACAAAATTGACTACACTTCGCATTTGCTTCATTGATTGTAAATCGCTTTGGGACGTCCTGAGGTTGCGCTATATAAATGCAAGTTCTTTCTTTGAATTAAATCGGTCACTGTTAGTAGATGTGGATCAACTTAGGTCATAAGACCCTAACCCATCATTGGCAGTCAGGTACCGTGCATGCACATCACACTTGTACGCTGCAGTGTGAGGCAAAGGGCGCAGCCTAGTTCTAGAATATCACCTGTAATGGGAGTATGTAGACTCCTAATTCTTTCTCCCCTCGACCCCACACTGGGCATCTGCCATTTGGAGAAATGTGAGACGAGGCCAAGACTGCAAAAAGCAGGTTTGAACTCTGACCTTTGCTGCGTACCTTGATCTCAGCCCGGGGTGACGTTGGGGATCCCATGACTGACCCCAGCTCCCTATACAAGGGATCGTCCTCCTGGCCCTGGGGAGGTGAGACACTTTTATTTGCGCAGCGAGTTGTCCCGATCTGGAATGCGCTGCCTGAAAGGGCGGTGGAAGCAGATTCAATAGTATCTTTCAAAAGGGAGTTGGATAAATACTTGAAAAGGAAAAAAAATTGCAGGGCTATGGGGAAAGAGCAGGGGGGAGTGGGACTAATCGGATCGCTGTTTCAAAGAGCCGGCATAGGCACGATGGGGCGAATGGCCTCCTTCTGTGCTGTAAGGCTCTGTGATTGTATGGTCGCTGATCAGTGACCTTTGCTGGAATATTTGTGGTGTTGAACTTCAGTTGAAGGTTAAACACTCGCTGTGTGGGGTCAGTCATTATGGTGAGTAACTGGGGGAGAGGGTCCTAGTGTATGTGGGACCGGTAAAAGAAAGAACTAGCATTTCTATAGCGCCTTTCACAACTTCAGGACCCCCCCCAAAGCGCTTTACAGCCAATGAAGTATATTTGAAGTGTAGTCGCTGTTGTAATGTAGGAAACGCGGCAGCCAATTTGCGCACAGCAAGGTCCCACAAACAGCAATGTGATGATCAGATAATCTGTTTATAGTGATGTTGGTTGAGGGATAAATATTGGCCAGGACACCGGGGAGAACTCCCCCTGCTTCTTCTTCGAAATACAACCTGTCAGATCTTTTATGTCCACCTGAGAGGGCAGGCGGGACCTCAGGATTAACGTACGACCCGAAAGACATTTGTGAGTCCGTACCATCAGGAAGGGTTAAGAAAAAAAAAAAAGTCATAATCCTGGGCCGCCCTTAAGCACCAGAGAGTCCAATGGTTCTGATGTTGTCATGACCTTGAGGACTGATGACTTCTCTCCAGTGCTGTGGAGATTAGGCTCCCACAGGGAGAGCAGGCAGTCCTCCCCCCTCATCGCTGAGCTGCCCGCACTGTAGTCTGGCCCAGTCTCTGCTTGCAGCCTCTGAGTAAGATGTCCGATTCAGTGGCCAAGTCCAAGGCAGCTTTTAGGCCTTGGCTTTGTGACCCACAAGCTGCTGGTCCGAAAGCTGTTCCATACGGGCTCCACAGGAGAAAGGAGATTTCACTCCATCGATTTGTGCTCGGATTGGGAGAGGTTTTTTCTTTGCAATCTACGGATTCAGCCAGTCCCTTCAAGTTGCTTTTTCAACAAACGAACCCATCTACCTTGGCTGCTGAACACTCCCATTTGTCACATGTCAGTAGAATTAACCATTAAAAAAAGAACCCACTCATAAATCACACTGATTTTAAAATGGCACCGCAGTCAACCTGCCGTACCGCTGGCTCGAACCCGGGAATTAAATTAAAAATAAACCAAGTCGAGGCAGCTTTCAATAAATCTAGCAATGCGCCAAGCGCTGGGCAGCGAGTGAACTCTCTGGGGGTAACCTTGACTCTGTACTGCACTGCAGCGCAGACCTCTTTCTCACACACACACACACACTGATTCCATTCAGAGTGCTGGGATAAATCATAGTGACACCGGGGCTTCAAGGGTAGATTCTGAGGACTTGTATTCCCTTGAGTGTCAAAGGATAATCTGACCAATTTGTTTTTAAAATGTTAAAAGTATTCGATAGGGTAGATACGGTGAAACAATTTCCTCTGGTTGGGGAATTGAGGGCGAGGGGACATAATCTTCAAATTAGAGCCAGCAATGAAATCAGGAAGCACTTTTTCCCACACAAAGGGTAGTGGAAATCTGGAGCTTTCAAGTCTGAGATTGATGAATTTTTGTTTGGTAAGGGATATGGAGCAAAGGCGGATAAATGGAGTTGATTTAGAACTAGGGGGCATAGTTTCAGGATAAGAGGTCGCCCGTTTAAGACGGAGATGAGGAGGAATTTCTTCTCTCAGAGGGTTGTGAATCTTTGGAATTCTCTACCCCAGAGAGCCGTGGAGGCGGAGTCAGTGAATATATTTATGGCGAAGATTGACAGACATTTGAGGTACGGGGAGGCAGGTTTTTGGGGAGCGGGTGGGAAAGTGGAGTTGAGGCCAAGATCAGCCATGTTCTTATTGAATGGCGGGGCAGGCTTGAGGGGCCGAATGGCCTCCTCCTGCTCCTATTTCTTATGTTCTTATTTATAGATCAGCCATGATCTAATTGAATGGCGGAACAGTCTCGAGGGGCTGAATGGCCTACTGCTGTTCCTAATCTTTCTATTTTCCTATTCAGTTCCCCCAATTTTAAAACATAATGAAGTAAAATATAAGGACATAAGAAATAGGAGCAGGAATAGGCCACTTGGCCCCTCGAGCCTGCTCCGCCATTCAATAAGATCATGGCTGATCTTGGGCTAAAAGCCACTTCCCTGCCCGCTACCCGAATGCATTGAGGACATTGCTGCTATTTATAAAAAAAAAAAAAAAAAAAAATTTTTTTTTTTTTAAAGTATTTGTTCCAAATACTTGTTGCTTGAATTTCTGGTTCAAATGCGTCTGGTTGGAACTATCTCACCTCTTAGGAAAGTGCGACTGCCCCTGCCAGCCATGCATTTGTTTGAGAAACGTCGGCGTAGCTTCAAGGCTCCTAGTGCAGGACACGGTCGAAAAGAGGTAAATAAGAGACCTACTTTTAAAAAGCCTGCTGATTTTTGGGAGGAATGGAAATGACGGAGGAACGTAAGGAGGTTCCACAAGTCAGAGGTCCTGGGAAACTGAGTTAGAGTAGAGAACTCCACCACCGGCGTACCGTGGCTGCAGTGTGCACCATCTACAAGATGCACTGCAGCAACTCGCTAAGGCTTCTTCGGCAGCACCTCCCAAACCCGCGGCCTCTACCACCTAGAAGGACAAGGGCAGCAGGCGCATGGGAACACCACCACCTTCAAGATCCCCTCCAAGTCAGACAGCATCCTGACTTAGAAATATACCGCCCATCCTTCATCGTTGCTGGGTCAAAATCCTGGAACTCCCGGCCTAACAGCACTGTGGCAGCACCTTCACCACACGGACTGCAGCGGTTCAAGAAGGCAGCTCGCCACCACCTTCTCGAGGGCAACTAGGGATGGGCAATAAATGCCGGCCTTGCCAGCGACGCCTACATCCCTGGAAAGAATAATAAAAAAAAAAAGTGAGTCTTCATTTTTTAAAAATTCTTTCATGGGATGTGGATGTTGCTGGCAAGGCCAGCATTTATTGCCCATCCCTAGTTGCCTTAATTGCAACCATGAGGATGCAAGGAGGAGGGAAAATGGTATCTAGGACACTTCTTATATTTAAGTTGCTCTCAGGATATGGGTAACACCAGTAATGCTACATTTATTGCCCATCCCTAGTTGCCCTGGCAACTGAGTGGTTCACGGAAGACCTGAAAAGTGAACCAGGTAGTGCAATACCGAAGCAAAAAATACCGCGGATGCTGGGAAATCTGTGGAGTGCGAAACAGAGTTAACGTTTCAGGTCGGTGACCGTCAAGGTCAAATGAAAGGTCATCGACCTGAAACGTTAACTCTGTTTCTCTTTCCTCAGATGCTGCCTGAGTATTTCCAGCATTTTCTGTTTTTATTAACAATTATCACATTGGTAAAAGGGTACTTACGCTGTAAATTACCAGAGTTCACTTCCTGCGGCGAGTTTAATGGCCAATTAATGTGCAAATGCAGCAACTTCATGAAAATCACGGGGAGGTTAAGCACGAAGCTAAAGGCGGAGCGGTGCAAGTCGGCCAGCAGCTTGTGGGATTCGCAATTCACGGGCTCTCTTCCTCGCCACAAGTTGTGGGTCGATTTGCACAATGCTGATGGCTCACACGTCATTATTTTTTCAGCAAAATCTGGGCCTGTGACATTTTGGGTGTGCGCCCTTCATTAAGAAACGTCGCGTAGTGCCGTGGGATCGTTAACATCCGAATGCCGTGCTCTGGCATTATTGCACTGGAGTGCAGCCCCAGTTTATTGCACACATCACTCAAACCTTCCGACCCAGCGGCAAGAGTGAGGCGACTGAGCCGAGTTGTCGCTATCTCAATTTTGTAATGTGCACCGTGACATCTGGGAGAAGTGCCAAGCACGGGATCTCCCAGGTATCCATTGCACTCTTCCAGCTGTGTGTGCGCGCGTCTGTGTGTGTCTGCCTGTGCCTGTGCGCGCGTGTCTGCCTGTGCGCGCGTGTCTGCCTGTGCGCGCGTGTCTGCCTGTGCGCGCGTGTCTGCCTGTGCGCGCGCGTCTGCCCACCCGCGCCTCTCTCCCTGCCGGCCCGCGCCCCTCTCCCTGCCGGCCCGCGCCCCTCTCCCTGCCGGCCCGCGCCCCTCTCCCTGCCTGCCCGCGCCCCTCTCCCTGCCTGCCCGCGCCCCTCTCCCTGCCTGCGTGTCTGGAGAGTGAGTCTCGGCTGGCTGTTCCACTAACCGAGTCATCACAGCTGAGCTCAATCCTATCCTCACTCCGGCTAGCAACCAGGAAGTGGGATCACTCGCCAGATTTTTTTTTTTGTCCCCTGTCCCGAACGCCGGGATGTTGAGGCCACTCCTAACACCCCAAGTACTGGGCCTGACTGAGAGAGATTAATTTAGCACAGGCCAGCTATTGAAACCGGAGACCTTTCATTAGCAGTGGGGCTCGGTCCGACACATTTTACCGGTTGAGGAATTGGGAGCAGCTTTCATTTTTCTGTTCAAATTAGGAGCGGTGAGCCTTCATAAAACAAGAGCTAATTTTAATAACATTAATGACTGATGATATTCTGGGGTTTGTTCCAGTCACTGCAGCAATTTCCCACGCGCTCTGTCTCCTCCCTGATAAATCACCAGGCTTGCCTGCTATTAAAAGCTCATTATCTCCATCTGTAAACAATTATCTTTGGGGACATTGTGGTCAGCAGCAGTCTTTGCTGGTTAGATATCCCACAGCATGAGAACAAGCTTCAATTAAATACCCACATCAACAGCAGCAGCAACTATTTTAATTTAGGAAAGCGTCCAAGGCGTTTCACAGCAGCGTGATCAGACAAAAATTGACACCGAGCCAAAGAAGGAGGCATTCGGTCCAAAAGCTTGGTCAGAGGAAGGTTTGAAGTTCTCCCTGGTAGTCCGGCTAATATTTCCCCCTTAACCAACATCACTAAAACAGATTACATATCAACAATCATGGGTTACACAGCTGGAAGAGTGTAATGTGCCATCCTGGATTAAGCACTCCAGTGCAGTACTGAGGGAGTGCTGCACTGTCGGAGGTGCCATCTTTCCCAGGCCCCGTCTGCTCTCTCAGGTGGACGCAAAAGATCCTACTCTTTCAAAGAAGGAGGTCCTCCCGGTGTCCTGGCCAATATTTATCCCTCGACCAACAGCATGGAAAAAAAACAGATTATTGAGTCGTTTGTGGGAGCTTGCTGTGCCGTAAATTGGCTGCTGCGTTTCCCACATTACATAGAAACATAGAAGATAGGAGCAGGAGTAGGCCATTCGGCCCCTCGAGCCTGCTCCGCCATTTAATGAGATTATGGCTGATCATCCAAATTCCGTACCCTGTCCCTGCTTTCTCCCCATATCCCTTGATCCCTTTAGCCTTAAGAAATATATCCAACTCCTAATTGAATATATTTAATGGATTGACCTCAACCGCCCTGTGTGGCAGAGAATTCCACAGGTTCACCACTCTCTGGGTGAAGAAATTCCTCCTCACTTCAGTCCTAAATGGCTTACCCCTTAGCCTTAGACTGTGACCCATGGTTCTGGACTCCCCTGCCATCGGGAACAGCCTTCCTGCATCTAGTCTGTCTAGTCCCGTCATAATTTTATAAGTTTCAATGAGATCCCCTCTCATTCTTCTAAACTCTAGCGAATATAAGCCCAATCGACCCAATCTCTCCTCATATGTCATTCCTGCCATCCCAGGTATCAGCCTGGTGAATCTTCGCTGCACTCTCTCCATGGCAAGAACATCCTTCCTCAGATAAGGTGACCAAAACTGCACACAATACTCAAGGTGTGGTCTCACCAAGGCCCTGTACAACTGCAGCAAGACTTCCTTGCTCCTGTACTCAAACCCTCTCGCTACAAAGGCCAACATACCATTTGCCTTCTTAACCGCCTGCTGCACCTGCATGCTTACCTTCAGCGACTGGTGCACAAGGACACCCAGGTCTCGTTGCACTCCCCCTTTTCCCAATCTATTGCCGTTCAGATAATAATTACAACAGTGACTACACTTCAATAGTACTTCATTGGCTGTAAAGCGCTTTGGGATGTCTTGAGGTTGTGAAAGGCGCTGTAGAAATGCAAGTTTGTACTTTCCTTGTCTCCAATTGACAGTTGCACTCGAAGAGACTCTTTGAGAATTTCAGACCCTCACATTGGTGCGGTAGTGTGTTATCTACAAAAAGAATGATCTAGCTCCCAGCACTGATGTCCTTCACCTTGAAGAGCATCAAAAAATAATCACTCAACAAATAATTTTGGTTGCTGGTACCAGCATCTGAAGTGTAGGACTGGTTCTGAAAGAACTAACTCCCATTTAAAAATGGCACCATATCACTGTCTCGGAATGCTTCACATGGAATGAGTTGCTTCAACACGTAATGACTGTGCTGAATAAACCTCCCTCTACACTGCTCCAGTAATCTGCATTAATATGCTGTTACATTTAGTCCTTTGTATCGCGGATAAGCTTCTGCTCATTTGCCAGTAGCCATTCTTCTGGTTAAAGGAGGCCAGTTTTAGCAATACAATCGCAGGGTGCTGATACATTGACAAGTCTCTGCAATGCCAACGGCGTAGAATTGCATAGACTTTACAGCACAGAAACAGGCCATTTGGCCCAACTGGTCCATGCTCCACTCGAACCTCCTCCCACCCTACTTCCTCTCACTCGATCAGCATACCTTTCTATTGAGATAGGTATTGAGCTAGAGGATCAGCCGTGATCATATTGAATGGCGGAGCAGGCTTGAAGGGCCGAATGGCCTACTCCTGCACCTATTTTTTTTCCTATTTTTCTATTCCTTTCTCCCTCATGTATTGATCTAGCTTCCCCTTAACTGGATTTATACTATTCGGCTCAACCACTCCCTGTGGTAGCGAGTTCCACATTCTCGCCACTCTCTGGGTAAAGAAGTTTCTCCTGAAATCCCTATTGGATTTATTAGTGACGATCCTATATTGATGGCCCCTAGTTCTGGTCTCCCCCACAAGTGGAAACATCATCTCTACGTCTAGCCTATCAAACCCTTTCATAATCTTAAAATACCTCTCATCAGGTCACCCCTCCTCAGCCTTCTCTTTTCTAGAGCGAAGAGCCCCAACCTGTTCAGTCTTTTCTGATCGTTATAACCTCTCAGTTCTGGTGTAATCCTTGTAAATCTTTTTTTTGTACGTACAGCAGGGCTAAATGTAAGAACGTCTTTTGAAAAGGCACTGTGTACATTGTAAACATCCTCTGCCTACTTTTCTCCGTGTAAGGTTGTTTGTGTGTGTTTGTCACAGTTATTCCATCAGCCAGTGATGCAATACAGAAACAATGGAAAAATAATCTTGCCAAGTATTTTTCTTTCCATCGAGGGCAGCTGCCCATGAACTTCAGCTGAGGCAGAACCCCCCCACCCCCCCACCCCCAACCACTGGCCAGATGTTCCCACACCAAGTAAGGAGTGTGATGGAATACTCTCCACTTGCCTGGATGAGTGCAGCTCCAACAACACTCAAGAAGCTCGACACCATCCAGGACAAAGCAGCCCGCTTGATTGGTACTCCATCCACCACCTTAAACATTCACTCCCTCCACCACCGGCGTACCGTGGCTGCAGTGTGTGCCATCTACAAGATGCACTGCAGCACCTCGCCAAGGCTTCTTCGACAGCACCTCCCAAACCCGCGACCTCTACCACCTAGAAGGACAAGGGCAGCAGGTGCATGGGAACACCGCCATCTCCCAAGTTCCCCTCCAAGTCACACACCATCCTGACTTACAAATATATCGCCGATCCTTCGTCGTCGCTGGGTCAAAATCCAGGAACTCCCTCCCTAACAGCACTGTGGGAGCACCATCACCACACGGACTGCAGTGGTTCAAGAAGGCAGCTCACCACCACCTTCTCAAGGGCAACTAGGGATGGGCAATAAATACTGGCATTGCCAGCGACGCCCCGATCCCATAAACAAAATTTTTTTAAAAAACAGCTGGGAGGTTGTAACCGTTTTGCATTTACATTGACAATCATTATAATGATTCAAACGCGGTATGCACCCACAAGGAATGGGATTGAGACCGAGACAGCTTCGCGCACCTTAGCCAACGGTGAAAGCAGACTTTTATCCCATCAGTGTGGCTTGAGGTCCAGTTCTGTCCCTCGAAGTGAAAGAACTTGCATTTACATAGCGCCTTTCACAACCTCTGCACTTCCCAAAGCAATGAAGTACTTCTGAAGTCTAGTCACTGTTGTATTGTTGGGAAACGCGGCAACCAACTTGCGCACAGCAAGATCCCACAAAGCAATGTGATAATGACCAGATAATGTTTTAATGATGTTGATTGAAGGATAAATGTTGGCCAGGACACCAGGGAGAACTCCCCTGCACTTCTTCGAATAGTGGCCATGGGATCTCTTACGTTCCCCCGAGAGAGCAGACGGGACCTCAGTTTAACGTCTCGTCCGAAAGACTGCAGCTCCGACAGTACAGCACTCCCTCAGTGCTGTACTATGATTGTCAGCCTAGATTCTGTGGTCGAGTCTCTGGCGTGGGGCTTGAACCCATAACCTTCTGACTTTAATGTAGGAAATGCGGCAACCAATTTACGCACAGCAAGCTCCCACAAACCGCTATGCTGATCTGGTTCAGTGATGTTGGTTAACAGCATGCTAACATGGTACAGGAGGCCATTCAAGTGGGGGGAGTAAAAAGGAATGTGGTAGTGGTAGGCGACAGTATAGTCAGGGGGATAGAAACTTCTCTGCAGCCACAACTGGGATTTCCGAAGGTTGTGTTGCCCACCCAATGCCAGGGTTAAGGATATCTCCTTGTGGTTGGAGAAGAACTTGGAGGGGGAGGATCCAGTTGTCATGGTTCACTTGAGAACCACCGACACAGGTAGAACTAGGAATGAGGTTCTGCTGAGGGAGTTTGAGGAGCTAGGATCCAAATTAAAAAGCAGAACCTCAAAGGTAATAATCTCTGGATTGTTACCTGAGCCACGTGCAAATTGGCACAGGGACAAAAAGGTTTGAGGTTTAAATGCGTGGCTCAAAGAGTGGTGTGGGGGGAAGGGGTTTCAGTTCATGGGGCACTCTCACCAGTACTGGGGAAAGAGGGAGCTGTTCTGTTGGGACGGGCTCCAGTTAAACCGGGCTGGGACCCATGTCCCGGTGACCCGAATAACTAGGGCAGTAGACAGGGCTTTAAACTAATGAAGGAGGGACTGGTGGTGAGAAGATTCAGGAAAGAGTAAGTTTAAAAGCAGCAAGAGAAATGTCAAAGTTCTAGAGCAGAGTAGAGCTTTGGGTAAAAGTAAGCAGAGAGGGACAGAGAGAGTAACAAAGGTAATAAGGCATCAATGACTAAGGTGACATCAGGGAAAAATAGAAATAAGTCAAAGCTAGAGACACTATATCTGAATGCGCGAAGCATTCGCAACAAAATAGATGAATTAATAGCGCAGATAGAAATGAATAGGTGTGAGCTAATAGCCATTACGGTGGCGTGGTTGCAAAGTGGCCAAGGTTGGGAACTAAATATTCCAGGATACTTAACTTTTAAAAGAGATAGCAAAATGGGAATGAGATGGGGTAGCCCTGATAATCCAGGCTGAGACAGCAGAAATTATAATGGGGAAAAAGGAAATGGCAGGGAAATTAAACAAATACTTTGGGCTGGATTTTCATTGAGGAGGCATGTAGGAGGCGGGACTACAACTATCGGGGTTGTAGTCCTGCCTCCATTGAGTTGTGGCCAACCCACGCGATTTTCACTTGATTGACCTTGTTGAGCCCGCCCAGCGGGCTCAGCAGGCCAATTAAGGGCCACCCGGCAACAGGTGACGTCACAGATTGACATTTCATCTGTCAAGAGCTTTTGACAGATGAAATATCAGCGTTTGACAGCTCTTTGAAACTGTCAAACACTGACAATCTGTACTCCAAGTTAATTCCTTCCTCTCAGGCTGATTTAGAGATCTCTCCAGAACAGAAAGCTGAATGCTGCAACTTTTGACAGCTCGCGGCCATTCTGCTTTCTGTGCCGGTGAGATGAGGGACTCCCGAGACCTGAAGGAAGGAAGGCTGTAAAGGTAAGTAAATGTAAGTAAAACTTCTTTAAACACTTTACACACACCAAACACACTCTTCACTCATGCGCCCATCACTCACCTGAACACCCGGACATCTCGAACCCTCCAAGTCCTTCAGCCCGATAGCCCGCCTCGCTAACTTGGTGTGGTTTGGAGCCGTCAGAAATCCCCCACTTCAGCAATAAAAATATGGTTTAGGCTAAAAACTGCCCGTTAACTACCTGTTAACAGGCAGCTAATTGGCACTAATCCCCGTCCCGCCTCGGGGAGGCGGGTCCCTGCACAGGCCGGGTATCCGCCTCCTTTGAAACTGGCATGGAGGCGGGATGGGTTTGTGCCCCCGATTTCGAGATTTTAACCCCCCACACTCCTCCAATCCCACCTCCACGGCCCGATGAAAATCCTGCCCTTTGTGTCTGTCTTCACGGAAGAAGACGCAATAAACCTCTCGGAAATAGTGGAGAACCAAGGGTCTAATGAGAATGAGGAACTGAAAGAAATTAGTATTAGTAAAAAAAAAAGTACTGGACAAATTAATGCAATTGAAAACTGATAAATCCCCTGGACCTGTTGGCCTACATCTTAGGGTTTTGAAAGAGGTGGCTATAGAGATATTGGATGCATTGGTTGTCATCTTCCAAAATTCCATAGATTCTAGAATGGCTCTCGCAGATTGGAAGGTAGCAAATGTAACCCCACTATTTAAGAAAGGAGGGAGAGAGAAAATGGGGAACTACAGACCAGTTACCTGACATCAGTAGTAGGGAAAATGCTAGAATCTATTAAGGAGGTGGTAACAGGGCACTTGGAAAATAATAATAGGATTGGGTAGAGTCAACACGGATTTATGAACGGGAAATCATGTGTGACAAATCTATTAGAATTTTTTGAGGTAACTAGCAGAATAGATAACGGGGAACCAGTAGATGTGGTGTATTTGGATTTTCAGAAGGCATTCGATAAGGTGCCACACAGGTTATTAAACAAAATTAGGGCTCATGGGATTGGGGGTAATATACCAGCATGGATTGAGGATTGGTTAATGGACAGAAAACAGAGAGTAGGAATAAACGGGTAATTTTCGGGTTGGCAGGCTGTAACTGTAGGGGGTGGTGTGTGGGTCAGCCTCACCACTGACTTATGAGCGGTTCAAATCGCTCCTGCTCCCTTGATTCTGGACCTTGGGCTTATTTGGGGGGTGTGACAAAAGTACAGCAGACAACTGGTTTTGGTGTAAGAAACTTTGATCTTTATTCAAGAAAGAAAATACAACATAACAATCTTCTACTCTAATAAAAATGGGGAACATTTTAATACATACGAGGGAAATACAGTAGAAAATACCTCACCCCTCCCAATCCCACTTCCTAGCTAAGTTGAACTCTAGAGGACCAGGGATAATGCTCACCAAACAAATCCTTGACAGTTGAGCTGGTTCACAGTTTCGGGGTTCGCTGGATGTGTTGGTCGGTGTCTGCCGTACCCCGGATGCGGTAGAGGACTTCGACTGCTGGTCAGTCTTCACGAGTTTGCTGATGCGGTAGGGTGCGTTTTGGATTTATGGGGTGAGTACCCACTTTTCTTCTGTAGAGATAGGGTTTAGAGTTCCTTTTTAATTAAAATTCTTACCCCGGGGGTAAGTCAGGAATAGATTGTAGAGTGGAAAACTTTCAAATCTTCGGTTTTTTCCTGAGTTGTTTTTCTTTGGTCGCGGTGGCTCGATATTACCAGGCTGGTTGGTGGTAATATTTTGTTGGTAGTTTCGTAAGGCTCTTGTTGCCGCGATGTGTCCGATGATGTCCTGGGTCACTGAAGCTGTTGAACTTGGGTGTACGGTAGAATGCTGCCCCGTCTCGATGCTCCGGCTTCTTCTTGTGCGCTGCTTCTAGAGAGAACTGTCTTCTTAAGAAAACAGGCCTTCAATTATACTTTGAGGAGCCTTCTTAACTTCACGCCAAATCAGTCCCGGTTTATTGTTTGATTTGGGCGGGCTCGTTAATGGTAACTTGATTAGAAATGTGTAAAATGGTTTCGGGATGCTGTACTGATTATTCAATGAGCTGTTGAGCTCCTAGTTAATTGTCATAGCGATACTCAGGTTTCGAGTCTCCTGTCTGAGCCCGAGATTTCTATGTGGGTTGGCGAGGTGATTTGCATTATGCATGTTTTGGATGGGTCCTGTGTTATGGGTGGGGACTGCTCCTCCGTGGGTCGATTGTTAGGATGTTAATGTCTGATAGGGGCTGAGTGAGGTTACACAGTTCCCCAGACAATTTGATTTACTCCAATACCCAAACTGTCTTTACAGAGGTTGATCCCATTCACTGTTGCAGCCTTTTCTCCCTTTACAGGCCCAACATGCCTTTTAAAATGACAAATCTTGGTTTCCGACCTTGAATCTCCCTCTGTTAGGCCCAATGCATATTTTATCATCCTGTAGCTTGTTAGAAAGAGTCCAAAGTTATTTTCCTTAGGGTTTTCTTCTAGCTTTGGGGGATCTGTGAATTTTGAGAATCTTACAAACTAGTGGGGTACTGCAAGGATCAGTGCTTGGGCCTCAGCTATTCACAATCTACATCAATGATTTGGATGAGGGGACCAAATGTAATATATCCAAGTTTGCTGATGATAAAAAGCTAGGTGGGAATGTAAGTTGTGAGGAGGATGCAAGGAGGCTTCAAGGGGATATAGAAAGCTAAGTGAGTGGGCAAGAACATGGCAAATGGAATATGATGTTATGTGAAGTTATCCACTTTGGTAGGAAAAATAGAAAAGCAGAGTATTTTTTAAATGGTAGATTGGGAAATGCTGGTGTTCAGAGGGACCTGGGTGTCCTTGTGCACGAATCACTGAAAGGTAACATGCAGGTACAGCAAGCAATGAGGAAAGCAAATGGTATGTTAGCCTTTATTACAAGAGGATTTGAGTATAAGAGTAAAGACATCAATTATATATACCTGGAGTATTGTGTACAGTTTTGGTCTCCTCACCTAAGGAAGGATATACTTGCCATAGAGGGAGTGCAACAAAGGTTCACCAGACTGGTTCCTGGGATGGGGGGGGGGGGGTTGTCCTATGAGTAGAGATTGAGTAGACTAGGCCTATATTCTCTAGAGTTTAGAACAACGAGAGGTGATCTCATTGAAACATACAAAATTCTTACAGGGCTTGACAGGGTAGATGCAGGGAGGATGTTTCCCCTGGCTGGGGAGTCTAGAACCAGGGGTCACAGTCTCAGAATAAGGGGTCGGCCATTTAGGACTGAGATGAGGTGAAATTTCTTCACTCAGAGGGTGGTGAATCTTGGGAATTCTCTACCCCAGAGGGCTGTGGAGGCTCAGTCATTGGGTATATTCAAGACAGAGATCAATAGATTTTTGGATATTATGGGGATAGTGCAGGAAAGTGGAGTTGAGGTAGATCACCAGCCATGATCTTATTGAAAGGCGGAGCAGGCTCGAGGGGCCGAATGGCCGACTCCTCCTATTTCTTATGTTCTAACATATGGCGCTTACTCTTCCTGACGTCTAGCTGCCTCTTTGTGTTTGTGTTGCTTTGCTTATGATTTCTCAATTGAGGAGGATCAGCGGAGGGGGTGGAGGGTGAAGGATGTAAATCTGTGGAAAACATAAATAACTCAGAAATAACTTTTAAATCAGCTTAAGTTGACTGCTGTCTTTAGCCAGTGAATTCTCCTGGTGAGTAGAGATCGTAAATTAACGTGCTAATATTTCAGATCTGTCATCCCCATAGTGATGTCTTTCAAATGAGCAGAATTACGGGGACAGTGTGTCTGGGTTTTTTTTTAAGGCAGAGTTAGATAGATTCTTGATGAGCAAGGGGGTGAAAGTTTATCGGGGGTAGGGGGGAATGTGGAGTAATCAGATCAGCCATGATCTTATTGAATGGCGGAGCAGGCTCGAGGGGCCGAGTGGCCTACTCCTGATCCTTGTTCGTGTGTGAATATTGCTCGTTCAGTTCAGTTCATGGTTCACTTCCATTAATTGCATTCCCCTCCCCCATGTTTCGTTGCTGTGCCATGATCCCACCCTCTGTGCACCTCCCACTTCACCAAAATGGCCGTTCTTCCAGTGCGACTCAGGGCAGTCAGCATTGTCAGGATATTCAGCTCTGGGAAGCATCTCCGCCCTGACTTACCCTGTTCTCACCCCAGCGTCTTGTTTCAGCACTGCTCACTGGATAGCGATCGGGAGCACCGACCCTGGCTGATTTTCTTCTCTCTTTCCTCCTCTCCGCAGGACGGACACCCACCCACCCCACAACCAAAAGCAACCCAGGAACGGGAGGTCAATTATATATCCCTTTCTGGGCTGTGTGGTCCAGATATCACACTGGGTGGCTCATTAATCCACAGGAAATCTTTGCTTTGGTTTGCTTTACTTTATTCTGTTTGCTTTTCTCTCTACCCTGCCATCCCTTTTTTTATTTGATTTTTTTAAAAAACCCAGGCAGTACATTTGGTAATAACTGGTGGACCTGGGGTATGGGGAGAGAGCGGGAATATGGTATTGAGATAGAGGATTAGCTATGATCACATTGAATGGTGGAGCAGGCTCGAAGGGCCAAATGGCCGACTCCTGCTCCTATTTTTCTATTATTCTGTTTCTAAGTGTGGAGCCATGGCTCAGTGAGTAGCGCTCTCGCCTCGAGTCAGAAGGCCGTGGGTTCAAGACCCACTCCAGAGACTTGAGCACAAAAATCCAGGCTGACACTCCCAGTACAGTGCTGAGGGAGTGCTGCACTGTCAGAGGTGCCGTCTTTCAGATGAGACGCTGAACCATCTTGGATCTCAGGATCCCATGATACTTTAAAAAGAGTAGTAGAGTTCTCCCCGGTGTCCTGACCAATATTTATCCCTCAACCAACATCACTAAAATAGAATTTCTCTCTTTTATTCTCTCCTTTTTTTTCTCTCTCTTTCTTTGTCTCTCACTCTCTTTTTCTCTCTCCCATGAGCAAGAGCCTTTTTAGCTGAGCTGAGGGGAAATACTTTAGGTTCCTCAGTTTGACTTCAATTCAGTGCCAGGGTTTAGAAGTGAAGGGATGTTGCACTAATAAGCCTGCTGCCCAGTGCTTGGCCCAGTGAGGCAGGTTTACACTGGTGCCTGATTAGATCCGATTCTCGGAGACCTGCGTCCAAGGCCGCCTTCCCAAATCTACACTGCTCGCTGAGCACTTTACAGTTTCAGGCACTTTGTGTCGGCAGCAAGTTCTCCCAGGTGAGGACAACACTCAAGAAGCTCGACACCATCCAGGACAAAGCAGCCCGCTTGATCGGCACCCCATCCACCACTTTAAGCATTCACTCCCTCCACCACTGGCGTACCGTGGCTGCAGTGTGTCTGCAGGCGTGGTTGTCAGCACCTCCCAAACCCGCGACCTCTTCCACCTAGAAGGACTAGGGCAGCAGGCACATGGGAACACCACCACCTCCAAGTTCGCCTCTCAAGTCACACACCATTCTGACTTGGAAGTATATCGCCGATCTTTCATCGTCGCTGGGTCAAAATCCTGGAATTCCCTCCCTAACAGCACTGTGGGAGCACCTTCACTACACGGACTGCAGCGGTTCACGAAGGCGGCTCACCACCACCTTCTCGAGGGCAATTAGGGATGGGCAATAAATGGTGGCCTCGCCAGTGGCGTCAACATCCCATGAATGAGTAAAAAAAAGGACAGCTGAATGACAGAGCTTCCTCTGCTCAGCTCCAGTAATGTTCCCGAGCCTCGACTTCAGAAGACTGTTCCCTGTAGCTGTCGTGCATCTCGTCACCCAACTCAAAAGTCGCCCTCCCCCTTTCTATATTCACTGCGCACATTAAAGCTAGGGCCACTGAAATATCTCTAACTTCCTCCAGCCCTACAACCCTCTCAGATATCTGCGTTCCTCCATTTCTGGTCTCTTGAGCATCCCCGATTTTAATCGCTTCACCATTGGCGGCCATGCCTTCAGCTGCCTGGGCCCTAAGCTTTGGAATTCCCTCCCTAAACATCTTTTTCCTCCTTTTAAGACGCTCCTTAAAACCTAACTCACCTGTCCTAATATCTCCTTATGTGGCTCGGTGTCAAATTTTATTTGGTAATCGCTCCTGTGAAGCACCTGGGGATGTTTTACTATGTTAAAGGATCTATATATAAATGCAAGTTGTTGTTGGTACACTGCCCTTTCACCTCTGGAGCCTGGAACCCCCGTGGGCCTCCCTTGAGTGAAGTTACCAATTTTGAGGGCAGTTTTCTCCTGTGATCTGCACTCGGTAGGACTTGGGCCGAGACCTTCCAAACTCATTTCATGCACGACGAGCGATTCAGAGAGAAAAATGCTCGAGGTGTCTGCCAGGCTGTTGAGATAGACGAGGAGCTCCTGAGGAAGGGACCCCACACCCGGTGAAAACTGTCCTTTCATTTCGCATGCTGACTGACCGACTGAGTCGATCAGCCATGGCAGCACACGCCCAGAGGTAGGCAGGGAGTGGGAGACAGCTAGACGTGCATTTATATTGCACTTTATCTCTCCGATAAAGTCTCTGCCAACACTCTGTGTACGATAAATCTGAAGTACAGTAACTATTGTTAGGTAGGCAAACAGAGGAGAGACTTGGAGGTAAAGGGCAAGAGAAAGATTGAGGAAAAAGACACGGAGGTAAGTGGAGAGCTTTTGCGATGCCAAGAGAAAGCATGCGAGCGACGTACAGTATTTTCTGCTTCATCTCGAGACCCTTGTAACCAGAAAACATAGGAAACTAAAAGTTGGAGCTTTCAAGGCTGAGACTGATAGGGGGAAAATTCAGTATCGCCCCGTTTGGGGCGCCGTTATCGGCCATGCGCAAAGTTTAGCGCCTGGCGCTAATTATCGCCTCCGACAGCAAACTTGGCTTTTATTGCCCCGGAGGTGATTGGCGCGCTAAATCAGGCGCTTCACACCTGTCTTAAGGCGCAAAGGCCGAGCAGCGAGGCACTACCTCAGAGCGCTGGCGAAGCAAGGAAGGGCAAATCAAAATAAATCTGCAAAGTGCTGCTCAGTACTCAAAACTCCTTCACACAGTGTTGAATCTCTCCAGAAGTCTCTCTCTCTCTCTCTCTCAATGCGTGGTGCAAAAATGTCACCGACAAAAAAGGCAGGAAGTGGTCGCCTTTAAATAGTGCTCCCCCAGTCCCTTTCTGACAGCATAACGCTTCCCTCAACCTGTCGTTGCTAGCGGCAGGCGGTAAGGCGGGGGCGCCACTCAATTTCTGGTCCGGGGCGCTAACGGGTGTTGCGCACTCGACTGACGTCACAATCTGCCGGCGCAGGAGATCGTGGCGGTAGTGTTTAGCGCCGCCGCAAAATGTCTAGTTAATTTCGCGAGCGGCGCAAACATCGCTGCGCCCGGGCGCTAGTTGCTTTGCGCCCCATTAGCGCCCTCTTAAGGCACTAAAGGGAGACGCAAACAACTGAATTTTCCCCCCATAGATTTTGGTTAGGTAAGGGCATCAAGGGATATCGAGCTAAGGCAGGTAAATGGAGATGAGGTACAGATCAGCCGTGATCTCATTGAATGACGGAGCAAGCACGAGGGGCTGAATGGCCTCCTCCTGTTGCTGTGATCCTAAACCGGGCTTTGTGGGCTGGATTCCGGGTTCCAGAGGTGAAAGGGCAACATCCTAACCCACCACACTGTTTCACTGCCCCTTCTTTACTGTGCATAGTGAGTCCAGATGGTAATAGTAAACAAAATAAGGTCGGGATGGGAATAGGGGCCACTAAGGGATGGACAGGATAATACCACAGGCAGCGATAGAGAGATGGCAGAAATATTAAATAATTACTTTGCTTCAGTATTTACCAGGGAGATAGAACAGGCGGACATGCCACTGGAAGGTGAGATTAGAAGTGAAATAAATGCATTTAAAATAAAAAGAGGATGAAACCCCTGGTCCAGACGGATTACATCTGCGTATTTTAAAAGAATCTAGGGAAGAGATAGTAGAGGCATTACTACATATATTTAATAATTCGTTAAAAAAGGTGTAGCGCCAGAGGACTGGCGGATAGCTAACGTAATACCTATATTGAAGAAGGGAGATAGAACATGCCCAGGGAATTATAGACCAGTAAGCTTAACATCGGTGGTAGGAAAAATAATGGTATCTGTGGTGTATGTAACCTGTTCCACCTTAAGAGAACTTAAGCCTGTTCCACCTTAAGAGATGTACTACTTTCTCTGGCTGCTGTATACGTAATACCGGTGGTGACCACACCGGTATATACGCACTGTGTAGTAATATTGTATTCAGTATAGTCCCTACCTCCAACCAGTAAAGACCTGTTGAATTTACTCTGGTAGTCTGTGTAGTAATTATCACTATAACACACAGACTTAACAGTGGCGACGAGTCCGATTCTTACCCTGCGGCAGTTATTTCCACGGCGGCTTCGTCCACAGACAGGACGTCGAAGAGAGGTTTCCACCCTCATCACCCTACTGGAAGACACGTCGAGCGGCAGGCATCGAGAAACCGGAGTGCAGAAGACATCCTGACCTCGAAGCCTCCATCAGCGACTGTCAGCTTTTTTCTACCTCGGTGGTGGGTAAGCCGGGCAGCGACGCGACAGAAAGTCAACCGCGTTGGCTGTACAGACGTGGCTGGGAAGACTGAGGAATAAGGGCAGTGAGATCGATCGCGACCGGAGATAAGGGCCGGGCCGCTTTCGAGCGAGAGGCGCAGCGCGGGGACATCGATTGCGACCGGAGATAAGGGCCGCATTCGGGCTAAAAGGTGCAGCGTCTGGGGAAACTGAAGGCGCGAGAGCCGCGGTGAAGCGGAGACAGCGTCGGGGGACGGTTGAAGACCGCCAAGCGCGGGAAAACCGCCATTTTGTGGGCGGAGGACGACGACAAGAGCGGGAAGCCGCCATCTTGGATAACATAAAAATACAATAAATTGCAACGATGCCTAAACATGGGAACATTAATACCTTTGATAGTGACATCGAAGATTGGGCCATGTATGTAGAACGCATACAAAATTATTGTAAGGCAAATAAAATTCCTGATGCAGATAAAGCACTAACATTATTAAATTTAATGGGTGCGAAGACATACGGGCAATTGAAACACCTTGTATCACCAGATGAACCGGCGGATAAGACGTTCGAGGAGATTGTTACTGCCCTGAAAAATCATCTAAACCCCACGCCGCTGATGCTAGCGGAACGATTTAAATTTTACGACAGAAGGCAGCTGCAGAATGAAAGCAATGCTGAATATTTGATGGAATTACGTAAGCTAGCAAAATATTGTCAGTTTGGAACGGGACTGACAGAGGCACTACGAGATAAATTTGTGTGTGGTTTATTTAAACAGGATACACAAAAGCGACTGCTCGAGGAGAATGAGCTGATGCTTGAGAAGGCGGTCACTATGGCAGCAGCACACGAAGCCGCAGCGAGAGGCACGGCAGTAATGCAGCTACGGTCACCGGAACTCGGTACAAACAAATTGGGTTTGAGTTCTGTCAAATGTTATGGTTGTGGAAAGACAACGCACGATCAGAACCAGTGTTGGTTTAAAAACCAAGAATGCAGAACGTGTGGCAGGCTTGGCCACATAGCTAAAGTATGCCGGTCAGGAAAGAAGACCAGCAACAAAAAGTCACCGCAAGGAAAATACGCAAAGGTACACAAGGTGACAAAGAACAGTTTGACCGAACAGAAGTCAGATTCAGACGCTAGCAGTAATGAACTGGATAGCTTAAGAGTACACAACGTTGGTAAGGATGCAGATTTCCAGACAATTTGGGTCACTCTTCAGATAGCAGGAGTCCAAGTAAAAATGGAATTGGACACTGGATCGGCATTGACGGTCATGAATAAGAAAGATGACAGAAGGTTATTCCAACATATTCCCCTACAGGATACGGAGATTATATTGAAAACATACACGGGGCAAAGAGTGTACCCCATCGGAAAAATAGAGGTAGAAGTGGTCCACAAGGGCGAAGAAAGCCAAGTAATGGACTTATATGTGCTACCTGAAGGAGGTCCACCACTACTAGGACGGGAGTGGATTAGGAAAATGAATATGGGCTGGCACTCCTTGAAGGCACTAACGGTAGATTCCGGGGAAACAGATGTCAAACCTAAACGATTGTCCAGAATATTGGATGATGCTAAAGAGGTGTTCCAGCAGGGACTGGGAACACTGAGAGGAATTACGGCAAACATCAAGATTGATGAACATGCACAACCAAGATTTTTT
This sequence comes from Somniosus microcephalus, assembly GCF_052327205.1. Lineage (NCBI taxonomy): Eukaryota > Metazoa > Chordata > Chondrichthyes > Squaliformes > Somniosidae > Somniosus > Somniosus microcephalus. The sequence continues at coordinate 367,493,360 of NC_140988.1, forward strand.
AAAGCCAGACCGGTACCCTATGCAATACGACCTACTGTTGAAGCGGAACTGGAAGCACTAGAACGTTCAGGTGTACTGTCTAAGGTAGATTGGAGTGAGTGGGCTACGCCCATTGTTCCCGTTATGAAACGTCCTGCGAGCAACAAGCCAGGAGATCCAGGGAAGGTTCACATCTGTGGAGATTTCAAAATCACCGTTAATCCGGTGCTTCACACGGTGCAGTATCCGCTTCCACGGATTGAGGATATTTTCGCTTCATTGTCTGGCGGGAAACACTTCACCAAGATAGACCTGGCGCAGGCGTACTTGCAGATGGAGGTTGAGGAAGAGTCACGCCAATACCTCACGATCAACACGCATCGAGGGTTGTACCGGTACAATAGGCTGGTTTTTGGAGTGGCATCGGCTCCAGCAATTTGGCAGAGGGCCATGGAGCAGGTATTACAGGGAATTCCAGGCACACAATGTTACCTGGACGATATTCTGATCACAGGTGATGGTGATGAACAACATCTCGCAAACTTGGAACTGGTGCTCAACAGACTGAAAGAGTATGGACTTAGAGTTAATCGGCAGAAATGTGAGTTCTTCCAGAAGCGGATCTCGTACTGTGGCCATGTCATTGACCGGGAGGGGCTTCATAAGTCTCCTGACAAGATTGAGGCAGTTGTAAAGGCTCCCGCTCCGGAGAATGTCTCTCAGTTGAGGTCGTTTCTAGGATTAATTAACTATTACCATAAATTTCTGCCAAATCTATCCACGGTACTGCACCCGTTAAACGCTCTTTTACAGAAAGGGGTACCGTGGGAATGGGGCGAAAACTGTAAGAAGGCATTTCGCAAAAGCAAAGAATTGATCACCTCAGAGGAAGTGTTGGCTCACTTCAACCCGACGCTGCCTATTCGGTTGGCTTGTGATGCTTCTCCATATGGTATTGGGGCAGTACTCTCACACAAGTTGCCAAATGGCACGGAAAGGCCAGTCGCGTTTGCATCCAGATCATTGACCTCCGCTGAGCGCAACTATGCGCAGATCGATAGGGAGGCTCTTAGCCTTGTATGGGGAGTGAAGAAGTTTAATCATTACCTGCAGGGCCAAAAATTCACACTTCTGACAGACCATCAACCGTTGGTATCCATTTTTAACCCTAAGAAGGGTGTTTCGGTGATGACAGCGCAGCGTCTCCAGAGATGGTCTCTTTTTTTTAGGGGCACATCAATATCAAATAGAATTCAAAGGTACGAAACAGCATGGCAGTGCTGATGGGCTGTCGCGCCTGCCACTACCTGAAGAAGAAGACACGACGAAAGTTGACCCTGTTGAGTTATTTCATTCGACCGTCATCGAGTGTTTACCAGTCACCAATGCAAGTATTGAAAGAGAAACCAGGAACGACCCGACACTGTCCAGAGTCTACGAGGTGACAGTGAAAGGATGGCCAACACGGGGTGATCCTCTGTTATCGGCATTTTCGGCAAGGCGAGACCAGCTGTCCGTCTGCCATGGTACCTTGATGTACGGGACAAGAGTGATTATTCCTCCCAAGTTAAGGGAAAGAGTTTTAAACGAACTGCATGAAGGTCATCTGGGGGGAGTTCAAATGAAAAGTCTTGCTAGGGCTTATGTATGGTGGCCGGGTATTGACCAACAGATTGAGGAGTTAACGAAAAGCTGCGCTGGGTGCCAAAAAGTGCAAAATGCACCTCCGATAGCACCGCTACACCCATGGGAATGGCCTTCAGCCCCATGGCAACGCGTACACATTGACTTTGCTGGTCCATTCATGGACTCCATGTTCCTAATCGCGGTGGACGCACATTCCAAATGGCCAGAAGTCATCAAGATGAATACCACTACTTCAGAAAAGACAATTGCGGTGTTAAGAACAAAATCACAAGGAACGGATTGCCAGAACAGATCTGTTCGGACAACGGACCACAGTTTGTATCGGAAGAATTCCGACAATTCTTAAAGAAGAATGGAGTAAAACATTATACCTCTGCCCCATATCATCCGGCGACAAACGGGTTGGCTGAAAGATTTGTCCAGACATTCAAAAGGGCAATTAAGGCCATGAGCGATGATCAGATTCCGCTGCAACACAAGGTCGACAAGTTCCTGATGTCATATCGAAACGCCGATCATGCAGTGACTAACCAAAGTCCTGCCATGATGTTTTATAACAGGAGGTTGCGGTCCAAGTTGGACTTGTTAAAACCAAATGTGCGGAGGGAAGTGGAAAACAAACAGTTTCGGCATATTAACAACAAGACCACTCGAACTTTCGACGTAGGACAACCAGTGTTGGCAAGGGGCTATGGAAACGAAAAATGGCAGTCTGGAACAATTCGGGCCAGACAAGGACCTCTGATGTACACAGTAGATATTGGTCATAATGTGATAAGGCGTCATGCGGATCAACTGGTAGAGTCGAGAGCAAGGGTCAAACCCATGGTTGTGACAGAGACAACTGTGGAAGACGTTAATGAACCTGAAGCATCTACCTCGGCAGGGAATGTACTTGATGATGATGACACCCAATACATTGGAAACCAAATAGAGGAGGCACCTCAACAACAAGAATCAGAGACTACTGAGAGGCGTCACCCAAGCCGCATCAGAAAGCCTCCTGAGAGACTGAACCTTTGAACTGTTATACCTGAAGTTATATATGTATATATGTTATTATGTTATGTTAAATGGGGATATGACTGTTAAGCTAAAAAGGGAGGATTGTGGTGTATGTAACCTGTTCCATCTTAAGAGAACTTAAGCCTGTTCCACCTTAAGAGATGTACTACTTTCTCTGGCTGCTGTATACGTAATACCGGTGGTGACCACACCAGTATATAAGCACTGTGTAGTAATAATTGTATTCAGTATAGTCCCTACCTCCAACCAGTAAAGACCTGTTGAATTTACTCTGGTAGTCTGTGTAGTAATTATCACTATAACACACAGACTTAACAGTATCCCTACTAAAGGAGAAAATAGTACACCATCTAGAAGCCAAAAACATATTCATGAATAGTCAGCATAAAAAGAAAGATCTTGCATTTCGATAGCGCTTTTCATGGCCTCAGGACATCCTAAAGTGCTTTACAGCCAATGCAGTACTGTTGAAGTGTCACTGTTCTTGTAGGAAACGCGGCAGCCAATTTGCTCACAGCAAGGTCCCACAAACAGCAAATTGATAATGACCAAATAATCTGTTTTTAGTGATGTTGGTTGAGGAATATATATTGGCTGGGACACCGGGGATAACTCCCCTGCTCTTCTTTGAAATAACAACAACTTGTATTTATATAGCACCTTTAAATTAATTTATGTCTGAAGTACTCTTGCGACACGTAATAGAAAAAAATGTGTGGTAATGATCTTCACATTTGGCGACTCGCCCTCTCCTCTCTAGCTTAAGGGCACGGAAATCAATTGTGATACGGTCACCTTAGCCGAGATCAGCCAGCGCAGCACGGACCAGGGGTCTGAACCCGGTACCTCTGCGGTCTGTATGCTCACGGAAATACTGGACAGCAAATGATATCCTTCTCTAAATACGGTTTTGTTAAAACATATGTGAACTGAGGGTTTAGTTGGAGCAAGACGAACATCAATCCTAATATTCCTGAAAGTTACTGTTCACCAACATCTTCAGGAGAGGAGGGAAAACCGGAGGTAAATGGGGGATGGTGTGGAGGAACTTAAAAGGATCCAGTCCAATTCTCTGTTGACTTTCAAGAAGGAAGATGGTGCCTCTAAGACGTGGGTTTTCAAACCTGGGACCCAGCGAGTCCGTGAGCTCATCGAGTTTTAGTTTGCCCGTAACAACAACAACAACTTGTATTTATATCGTGCCTTTAAGGTAGGAAAATGTCCCAAGCTGCTTCACAGGAGCGATTATCAAACATAATTTGACACCAAACCACATAAGGAGATATTAGGGCAGAAACTAAAATGACAGGGGGTTGGGAACCTGTGCAGGGAGACAGAGGAAAGGGAAGCAAGGATAGAAACAAAAGACAGGAAGGAGAAAAGCAAAAGTGGAAGGCAGAGAAATCACGGGTGTAAATCAAACAGGGCTACAGTAAATAATAATTCTAAAAGGACTAAGAGTGTTAAAAAAACAAGCCTGAAGGCTATGGGGGAAAAATTCAGTTGGTTTGCGCCTCCTGTTAGTGCCTTAAGAGGGCGCTAATGGGACGCAAAGCAATTAGCGCCCGTGCGCGGCGATGTTTGTACCGCTCACAAAATTAACTAGACATTTGCGGCGGAGGTAAACACTACCACCATGATCTCCTGCGCCGGCAGATCGTGACGTCAGTCGAGTGTGCAAAGTCCCGGTAGCGCCCCGGACCGGATACTGAGTGGCGCCCCCAGCCTTACCGCCTGCCGCTAGCAACGACAGGTTGAAGGGGAGCGTTTTGCAGTCAGGAAGGGACTGGGGGAGCGCTATTTAAAGGTGACTGCTTCCTGCCTTTTTTTGTTGGTGACATTTTTGCACCACACATCCTGAGAGAGAGACTTCTGGAGAGATTCAATGCTGTGTGAAGGAGTTTTGGGTACTGAGCAGCACTTGCAGGTTCATTTTCATTTGCCCTTCCTTGTATCAATTTAGAAGAGACTGTGGGGGCTGCACTCTGAGCTCTTTCCCTGGATCTCCATTGTTCTTTCCAGCAGATTTGATGTACAGGTCTCTCCAGGCCAAGATTCAAGGCTGCGATGAGCAGGATGTGGATGGAGAGCAAGATCAACCCTCGCCTTTAAGAACTGGCCGGCGCCATTGTGTCTGTGTTACATTGCTGACTGACATCACATGAGCTTCGCCAGCGCTCTGAGGTAGCGCCTCGCTCCTCGGCCTTTGCGTCTTAAGACAGGTGAAAGCGCCTGATTTAGCGCTCCAATCACCTCCAGGGGCAATAAAAGCCAAGTTTGCAGTCGGAGGCGCTAAACTTTGCGCACAGCCGATAATTGCGCCCAAATAGGGCGATACTGACTTTTTCCCCCTTTGTGTCTTAATGCGAGGAGCATTCGTAATAAGGCGGATGAATTAGCTGTGCAAATAGATGTAAACAGATATGATATAATTGGGATTACGGAGACATGGCTCCAGGGTGACCAAGGCTGGGAATTCAACATCCAGGGTTATTCAATATTCAGGAAGGACAGGCAAAAAGGAAAAGGAAGTGGGGTAGCATTGCTGGTTAAAGAGGAGATTAAAGGAAGGATATTGGCTCTGATGATGTGGAATCTGTATGGGTAGAGCTGAGAAATACCAAGGGGCAAAAAACGTTAGTGGGAGTTGTATACAGACCCCCAAACAGTAATGCTGAGTTTGGGGATGGCATTAAATGGGAAATTAGAGATGCGTGCAATAAGGGCACAGCAGATATCATGGGTGACTTTAATCTACATGTAGATTGGGCTAACCAAATTAGTAACAATACTGTGGAGGAGGAATTCCTAGAGTGTATACGGGATGGTTTCCTGGACCAATATGTCGAGGAACCAACTAGAGATCAGGCCATTTTAGACTGGGTATTATGTAATGAGAAAGGATTAATTAGCAATCTTGCTGTGCGAGGCCCCTTGGGGAGGAGCGATCATAATATGATAGAATTCTTCATTAAGCTGGAGAGTGAAGTAGTTGACTCAGAGACTAGGGTCCTGAATTTAAATAAAGGAAACTAAGATGGCCTGAGGCGCGCGTTTCTCTAGGATGGATTGGGGAACGTTACATAAAGAGCTGAAGGTGGCAATGGTAAACATTTAAAGATCGCATGGATGAACTACAGAATTTGTTCATCCCTGTTTGGCATAAAAATAAAACAAATAAGGTGACTCAACCGTGGCTAACGAGGGAAATTAGGGATAGCATAAGATCCAAGGAGAGGACATATAAATTGGCCAGAAAAAGCAGCAAACCTGAGGATTGGGAGCAGTTTAGGATTCTGCAAAGGAGGACAAAGGGATTAATTAAGAGGGGGAAAATAGAGTATGAGAGTAAGCTTGCAGGGAACATAAAAACTGACTGTAAAAGCTTCTATAGATATGTGAAGAGAAAAAGATTGGTGAAGTCAAGCGTAGGTCCCTTGCAGTCAGAATCAGGGGAATTTATAATGGGGAACAAAGAAATGGCTGACCAATTAAATACATACTTGGTTCTGTCTTCACAAAGGAGGACACAAATAACCTCCCAGAGATGTCAGGGAACATAGGGTCTAATGAGAGGGAGGAACTGAATGAAATCAGTATTTGTAGGGAAATGGTGTTAGGGAAATTGATGGGATTGAAGGCTGATAAATCCCCAGGGCCTGATAATCTACATCCTAGGGTACTAAGGAAGTGGCCCTAGAAATAGTAGATGCAGTACATAGAAATATAGAAGATAGGAGCAGGAGTAGGCTATTCGGCCCCTCGAGGCTGCTCCGCCATTCAATGAGATCATGGCTGATCATCCAAATTCAGTACCCTGTCCCTGCTTTCTCCCCATATCCCTTGATCCCTTTAGCCTTAAGAAATATATCTAACTCCATCTTGAATATATTTAATGAATTGAGAATATATTTAATGAATTGAGAATTTATTTAATGAATTTGAAAACAAGGATGAGAATTTTAAAATCGAGGCGTTGCTTAACTGGGAGCCAATGCAGGTGAGCGAGCACTGGGCTGATGGGTGAACGGGACTCGGTGCAAGTTAGGACACCGGCAGCAGAGTTTAGAATGACCTCAAGTTTACCATTGACCTCACATAGTGCCGTGGGATCCTTTATGTCCACCTGAGATGGCAGACGGTGTCTCAGTTTAACGTCTCATCCAAGAGACAGCGCCAAACAGTGCAGCGCTCCCTCAGTACTGCACTGGGAGCACATAACCTGGGTTGACCCTTCACTGGGAGTGCTGCATTGTTAGGAGGGTGCCGCCTTTCAGATGAGACGTCAAACTGTCTGCCCGCTGAGGTGGACGTAAAAGATCCCATTTAGAGAAGAGCAACAAAGTTCTCAGTGTGTCCTGGCCAAGATTTACTCTTCCATCGACACCACAAAAGACAGGTTCACTGATCATTGATCCCATTGCTGTTTGTGGGACCTGGCTGTGTGCAAATTGGCTGCTGTATTTGCCCAAGTAACATTGGCTGCACTTCAGAAGTAATTCTTTGGGTTTGGAACGCCCTGAGTCGCTTTATATAAATTCACGCTCTTTTTTCTTCCTTTAAAGGTGTGGTGAGGTTTAGCTGCGCTGATGTTTGTTACAGGCTTTGTAATCTTTGTGCCGTCGCTGAGAGTGTAATTGAGTGCCATTCGTTGCCTGGCAACGAGGGTAGGCTATCTCTACAGCCATCGAAAGTCCTGCAGCAGCGCGCGAGTCTCCCCTTCCTCCCTCACAATGCTTTAATAATTCAACAATATCTCCCGGCCATTCGTTCTCGTCAAGGTTCAAATAAAAACATTTTTTTTTTTGTGATCGTTTCACTGAGCAACACCGACCAGCAAAAACGCCATTCTGTGCTGAGTTATCCAGGGTAGCAGTTGACCTTTGCACCCAGCCCTTCCTACCCCCCTCCTCCCCCCCCCGGGCTAGGGAGGGAAAAACGAAATAATTCAGCCAGGCTTATTTCAATAATGCAAAAGCAAAATTCTGCGGATGCTGGAAACCTGAAGTAAAAACAGAAAATGCTGGAAATAGCAGGTCAGGCGGCGTCTGTGGAGGGCGAAACAGGGTCAACGTTTCAGGTCGGTGACCTTTCGTCAGAACTGGAAAATGTTAGAGATGTAACGGGTTTTAAGCAAGTGCAGAGGCAGGGAAAGCGGAAGGTGGGGCGAAGAACAAAAGGGAAGGTCTATGATAGGATGGAAGGCAGGAAAGAATAAATGACAAAAGGGATGATGGTGCGAGGCAAAAGCAGGTGGTAATGGGACAAGTAAAGAAACAAAAGATGGGTCTGGCGGAGATGTAAATTAGCATTTTACTAATACTGTATTGTTACATAGTATTACATAGAATCAGTAGTAACTTTCAAAAGGGAATTGGATTAATACTTAAAAGGGAAAAAAATTGCAGGGCTATAGGGGTAAGAGCAGGGAGAGTGGGACTAATTGGATCACTCTTTCAAAGAGTTGGCACAGGCACAATGGGCCGAATGGCCTCCTTCTGAGCTGTAACATTCTATAATGTACGTTTAGCCTGTGGTGGGATTGGAATACAATGAAATCGTTAAAGAATGAAATAAATACATCTGTAAGAGGTGGAAAATTGACATTGTAATTGACTGAAACAGGCCATTCGGCCCAACTGGTCTATGCCGGTGTTTATGCTTCACACGAGCTTCATCTCGCCCAACCTGCATATCCTTTATATTCCTTTCTCCGCTCTGTACTTAGCTAGCTTGCGCTTAAATTAGTCTGTTATTCGCATCCACCACTCCATGTGGTAGCAAGTTCTACGTTCAAACCACTCTCTGGGGCCACAGAATAAGGGGTTGGCTATTTAGGACTGAGATCAGGAGAAATTTCTTCACTCAGAGTGTTTGTGAATCTTTGGATTTCTCTACCCCAGAGGGCTGTGGATACTGAGTCTGAGGCTTCAAGGCTGAGATAGATAGATTTTTGGACACTAAGGGAATTGAGGGATATGGGGATCGGGCGGGAAAGTGGAGTAGTTGATGAAGATCAGCCATGATCTTATTGAATGATGGAGCAGGCTCGAGGAGCCAAAATGCCACCTACTGCTCCTGTTTCTTATGTTCTTGGCGGTTTCTCCCAAATCTCTAAGCAGATCAGAGGGAGGCTTACTAATTGCGCTGTGCTGACCTGGGAGCACTTGATCCTGACACTGGGGGCTGGATTTTACCAGCCCTGAGGAGGTGGGTTTGGAGGCGGGACTGCTGCATAAGTCAAAAAGAATGGGAGCGGGTGCCGAACCCGCCCCCAACCAAACTTCCCGGGTGTCGGGTCCCCAATTTATGCAGGGACCCGACTCCTAGCGGCGGGTCAAGGATTATAGCCACTTAACTGCCTGTCAATTAAGAGGCTTTTTCCCATTTTGCGACTTCTACTACAGGCTTCCCGACATCAGGGAACCTCGCCAGGGTAAGCGAGGCGTGCTGTGGGTCTGTTGTAGTGTTTGTGTATAGATGACAGCTGCAGGAGTGGTGTGAAGGATGCAGTGGGACACTGGTGAGTATCAGAGGTAAGGAAATGTTGGGAAAGTCAATTTTAACATGTTTAGACTTTTCTGTAGGTGACTAGCTTTGAAGTATTTGTGTGGCCTCACCTCAATGGGAGAAGTGACAGATCGCTTCTGTAATCTCAGCTGCAGCTGCCATCTGTTTCATCCTAAGGAGAGAGTCACTGGAGAGCCTGGATGCAAGGGCTCACCTTTGTACAATGATTGTCAGTGTTTGACAGCACCTCAGTGCTGTAAAATACTGTGAAATCATAACAAAAATAAATGTTACATGTCCCTTTTAAGAGAACCGGCAGATGAAGCATCATCAACTGACGTCACCTGACACCGGCTTTCCCTTAATTGGCCAGCAAGCCCGCAGGGCGGGCTTAACGAGGCCAATCAGAGGAAAATAGCGTCTGTGCGTCGGACGTTACTGGGGGCGGGACCAGAACCCGGTAGGCAGCAGTCTTGCACCCAACTCGTCTCGGCGGGTAAAATCCAGCCTGGAAATGCCCCATCCCCACCGTTAACACCCCTCCTCTTGATGAGCGCAGGTAACTGTCAGCCAATGTTCATGTCATTTGTGGTGTGAGGCCCATTCATAGGTTCGTGCATGTGCGAACATTAACAGAGGAAAAGGGCCGTGCAGCTTATAGGGAACGTTGCTGTCAGCATCATTTAACGAAAACAATCTCATCTAAATAGCTTACATTTTCTAGTACACCCAGTCCAATTTTCTAAATTACTTTGGAAACTGTGAGAGCAACTTGAAACCAAGGCTATTACATTACAACTGGGATTCTGTCCAGAAGAAATGTAACCATTTCTCTTCATCTAATCTGCAGTGAGAATCTAAATCAATAAAAAGAAATTTGATTAAAATCTGATTTCCAACCAAAAATAGCAAGAAATGCTTGGCTTTTTTGTTAGTTCTCCTCTGCCCGACCCCCCCTCCCCTGCCCGACCCCCCCCTCCCCTGCCCGACCCCCCCTCCTCCCCGTTTCCCTCTTTCCCTCCCCCCCCCCCCCCCCCCCCTTAGACCTCCTTCTCCCAAAGACCCTTATCTTGCTAGGGTAGATTTCCAAGACACACTTCTTCCTCCCATGCCTCACCCAAGTAACGATTCTCCGTGTGTGAGGAGAGGGAGCAAAGCTGAAGCAGCACAGACCCAGGAGTGAGAGCACAGGCTGCTAGTGCTTCCCCCGAACCCTGGGACGCCCAGGCCAAAGGTCGTGACTGTCATAAATCTCATCATCGAGAAACTACCCATGAAATAACACTGGACGGCCAGCTGGTGGCGCCGTCCAAGGAGTATAAATACTCGGGCGTTGGCCCCAGCTTGCCAGGGACATTTTGTAAAGACAAGGGAGCTAGTGGATACAACTAGACTTCCGTGTTCTGAAATAAGTTGATTAAAGCCTTGCTTTATGCTCGAAGCAAGTGCGTAGTGAGTTTTATTACGTCAGTGACCCTGACCCTCTCCGGGTGACACAGCACCGACTGCAGATCAAACCTGGGAACCTTCCTGTTCTGTAAAGTCATAGAACCATAGAATAGCACAGCACAGAAGGAGGCCATTCGGCCTATCGAGTCTGCGCCAGCTCTTTCGAGGAGCAATCTACTTAGTCCGACTCAACAACAGCATGTATTTATATAGCGCCTTTAACCTAGTAAAACATCCCAAGGCACTTCACAGGAGTGCTATAAGACAGAAAATTTGACACCGAGCCACATAAGGAGAAATTAGGGCAGATGACCAAAAGCTTGGTCAAAGAGGTGGGTTTTAAGGACTCCCCTGCTCTTTCCGCACATCCCTGCAATTTTTTCTCCAAGTATTTATCTAATTTCCTTTTGAAGGCTGCTATTGAATCGGCATCCACCACTTTCTCTGGCAGCGCATTCCAAATCCTAACCACTCGCTGCATAAAAAAGTTTTTCCTCATGTCGCCTCTGGTTCTTTTGCCGATTGCCTTAAATCTGTGCCCTTCAGTCATTGGAAACAATTTCTCTTTATTTACTCTGTTTTAATGATTTTAAACCCTTCTATCAAATCTCCTCTTAGCCACAATCTAATACTCTGAGCCCTTGGGGAGCGAAGTGCCTGATTTTCGTGGGTAAAGTGGATGATTGTGTCTGAATTCATTGCAAAGCAGTAGAATAATAGCCTCTTGGACAGAGGGTGTTGCTAAGCAACAGAGCGCAATATTAGTTTTTATCCATTTAGTTCTTCAAGGACATTTGCTGAACCACTCAGGCAAACAAACTCTACTTTATTTTCCCATTAAGCAGTGATCATTTAGAGTGTACTGGCAATTAGGAGTAACTTTAGATGTGTTTACTTTGTGTCTACCATTGCCCAGCTATGATTAACATGAAGGCAGGCTGCTGCTAGCAGTACAGGGTAGGTGCTTCTGCAGCCAGGGTGGGATTAGAAGAAAGAAATTCTTTCATTTCTGTTTCGCATTTCGCAACCTCAGGATGTCCCAATGTGCGCTTTACAGCCAATTAAGTACTTTCTGAAGCGTAGTCGCTGTTGTAATGTAGGAAACGCAGCAGCTAAATTGCGCACAGCAAGCTTCCGCAAACAGCAATAAAGAAAAAAAAGACTTGCGTTCCTACAGCGCCTTTCACGACCACCGGACGTCTAAAGCGCTATACAGCCAATGAGCTACTTTTTTGAAGTGTAGTCACTTTTGTAATGTGGGAAACGAGGCAGCCAATTTGTGCACAGCAAGCTCCCACAAACAGCAATGTGATAATGACCAGATATTCTGTTTTTTAGTGATGTTGGTTGAGGGATAAATATTGGCCCAGACACCGGGGATAACTCCCCTGCTCCTCTTCGAAATAGTGCCACGGGATCTTTTACGTCCACCTGAGAGGGCAGACGGGGGGCCTCGGTTTAACGTCTCATCCGAAATCGGCACCTCTGCCAGTGCAGCACTCCCTCAGCGCTGCACTGGGAGTGTCAACCTAGATTTTTGTGCTCGAGTCCCTGGAGTGGGACTTGAATCCACAACCTTCTGACTCAGGCGAGGGTGCTGCCCACTGAGCCACAGCTGACAGTAATTAGACCGAGGATGGAGCGTGAGATGTTGTGAGCTTGCTAATTATTCCTTACCTTTTCATAAAACAGTGGCTTTGGTAGTTTTCTGTGTTAGGGAGCTTCTCAACAAGGCATGTCAGCTACCCGGAAGAAAAGTGGTGCTTTCATTGAAGAGACTGTTCTTCACTAATGTAACAGCCACTGAAGTACATACAATTAGCTCGCCAATTATCGACAAATATAGAAATCCAATTACAGGCAGAAATTTCGTCCAACTAGACAATGGCTACGGTCTCAGCTGCAAACTCCGTTCCCTCGCCACCGACTCCATCCTTCTCCCTGGCAACTGTCTGAGGCTGAACCAGACTGTTCGCAATCTTGGTGTCATATTTGATCCCGAGATGAGCTTCCGACCACATATCCGCGCCATCACTAAGACCGCCTCCTCCCACATCCGTCACATCGCCCGTCTCCGCACCTGCCTCAGCTCAACCGCTGCTGAAACCCTCATCCATGCCTTTGTTACCTCTAGACTTGACTATTCCAACGTACTCCTGGCCGGCCTCCCATCTTCCACCCTCCATAAACATAAGCTCATCCAAACCTCTGCTGCTCGTGTCCTAACTCGCACAAAGTCCCGTTCGCCCATCACCCCTGTGCTCGCTGACCTACATTGGTTCCCGGTTAAGCAACGCCTTGATTTTAAAAACACTCATCCTTGTTTTCAAATCCCTCTGTGGCCTCGCCCCTTCCTTATTTCTGTAACCACCTCCAGCCCTACAACCAATGTTCCCACTAAGGTGCGCGGGCGTGCATCAATCGTGAGGTTCCGCGCAGGCCGCTCACAAGCTGTCGTCGCTGGAAGATACGGTGCAGCAAATCTAAAGGGACTGCGTACGAAAACCAAATTAGACGGAAATAACAACAGAAAACGCTGGAAAAACTCAGCAGGCCAGGCAACATCCGTGGAGAGAAAGAGTCAGAACGAAGGGTCTTCGACCTGAAACCTTGACTCTGTTTCTCTCCACGGATGTTGCCTGACCTGCTGAGTTTTTCCAGCGTTTTCTGTTGTTACTTCGGATTTCCAGCATCCACAGTATTTTGCTATAAAATTAGAGGGAGCGTTGCCTACAACCCTCCGATCTCTGCGCTCCGCCAATTTTGGCCTCTTGCACAATCCCGATTTTAATCACTCCACCATTGGCGGCCGTGCCTTCAGCTGCCGAGGCCCCAAGATCTGGAATTCCCTCCCTAAACCTCTCCGCCTTTCTTTCCTCCTTAAGAAGCTCCTTAAAACCTACCTTTTTGACCAAGTTTTTGGTCACTTGTCCGAATATCTCTTTGTGTGGCTCGGCACCAGATTTTGTCTGATAACGCGCCTGTGAAGCACTTTGGGACAGTTTACTACGTTAAAGGCGCTATATAAATGGAAGTTGATGTTGTTGCAGGCAAACTGAAACCGGATGAGCTTACGGATTCGCTGGGTCCCTGGTTTGAAAACCCACGTCGTAGAATCACCATCTTCCTTCATGAAAGTCAACAGGGAATTTGACAATCCTTTTAAGTTCCTCCAAACCATCCCCCATTTGCCTCCAGTTTTCCCTCCTCTCCTGAAGATGCTGGTGAACAGTTAACTTTCGGGAACATTAGATGTTTGTCTCGCTCCAACTAAATCTCGGTTCACTGATGTTTTAACAAAACCATATTTAGAGAAGGATATAATTTGCGGCCCAGTATTTCCATGAAGGTACAGACCGCAGAGGTACCAGGTTCAGTCCCCCGGTCCGTGCTGAGATGGCAGATCTCGGTTAAGCTGACCGTATCACAATTGATCTCCGCACCCTTAAGCTATAGAGACGCGAGGGCGAATCGCCAGATGTGAAGATCATTACCAAACACTGGCCCGGATTTTACAGGGCCTATGATGGCGTACGCCGTCGTAAATATAATAATGAACAGTCAGCATGGATTTCAAAAAGGAAAGTCTTGCTTGACCAACCTCATTGAATTTTTTGAAGAGGTAACAGAGAGAATAGGTAAGGGTAATGCAGTAGATTTAATTTATCTAGATTTTCAAAAGGCCTTCGATTAGGTACCACATAATAGACTAATGAATAAGGTCAGAGAATGTGGAGTTGGGACAAGCAATTAGCAATAATACTGTGGAGGATGAATTCCTGGAGTGTGTACGAGATTTTTTTAAGAGCAGTACGTTGAGGCGCCAACTAGGGAACAGGCTATCCTAGATTGGGTATTGTGCAATGAGAAGGGGTTAATTAATAATCTTGTTGTGCAGGGTCCTTTAGGGAAGAGTGACCATAACATGATAGAATTCTTCATTAAGATGGAAAGTGAAGAAGTCCAATCCAAAACTAGGGTCCTAAATCTAAACAAAGGAAACTACGATAGTATAGGAGTGAGTTGGCTATGATAGATTGGGGAGCTTCATTAAAAGGCATGACGGTGGATAGGCAATGGCTAACATTTAAGGAACGAATGCATGAATTGCAACAGTTATACATTCCTTTCTGGCACAAAGGGAAAAGCAGCCCAACCATGGCTAACAAAATAAATTAAGGATAGTATTAGATCCAAAGAGGAGTGATATAAAGTTGCCAGAAAAAGTAGTAAGCCTGAGGATTGGGAGCAGTTTAGAGTTCAGCAAAAAAGGACCAAGAGATTGATTAAGAGAGAAAAATAGAGTATGAGAGTAAGCCTGCAAGGAACATAAAAGCAGATTGTAAAAGCTTTTACAAGTATGTAAAATGGAAAAGATTAGTGAAGACAAATGTCAGTCAGAAACGGGAGAATTTATAATGGGGAACAAGGAAATGGCTGAGCAATTAAACAAATACTTTGGTTCTGTCTTCACGGAAGAGGACACAAATAACTTCCCAGAAATGCTAGGGAACCAAGGGTCTAGTGAAAAGGAGGAATTAAAGGAAATTAGTATTAGTAAAAAAAATAGTGCTGGAGAAATTAATGGGACTGAAAGCTGATAAATCCCCAGGGCCTGATAATCTGCATCCCAGAGTACTAAAAGAGGTAGCCATGGAAATAGTGGATGCATTGGTTGTCATCTACCAAAATTCTATAGATTATGGAACAGTTCCTGCAGATTGGAGGGTGGCAAATGTAACCCCACTATTTAAAAAAGGAGGGAGAGTGAAAACGGGAAACTACATCAGTAGTAGGGAAAATGCTAGAGTATTATAAAGGATGTGATAACAGGACACTTAGAAAATATCAATGGGGTTAGACAAATTCAACATGGATTTATGAAAGGGAAATCGTGTTTGACAAACCTACTGGAGTTTTTTGAGGATGTAGCTGGTAGAATAGATAAGAGAACCAGTGGATGTGGTGTATTTGGATTTTCAGAAGGCCTTTAATAAAATCCCACAAGAGGTTAGTGTGCAAATTTAAAGCACATGGGATTGGGGGTAATATACTGGCATGGATTGAAAATTGGTTAACAGACAGGAAGCAGAGAGTAGGAATAAATGGGTCTTTTTCAGGGTGGCAGGCAGAGACTAGTGGGGTACCGCAGGGATCAGTGCTTGGGCCCCAGCTATTCACAATATATATCAATGAGGGAACCAAATGTAAAATTTCCAAGTTTGCTGACGACATGAAACTAGGTGGGGTTGTGAGGAGGGTGCAAAGAGACTTCAAGGTGATTTAGACAAGTTGAGTGAGTGGGCAAATACGTGGCAGATGCAGTATAACGTGGATAAATGTGAAGTTATCCACTTCGGTAGGAAAAACAGAAAGGTAGAGTGTTATTTAAATGGTGATAGATTGGGAAATGTTGATTTACAAAGGGACCTGGTTGTCCTTGTACACCAGGTGCAGCAAGCAGTTAGGAAGGCAAAGGGTATGTTGGCCTTCATTGCAAGAGGATTTCAGTACTGGAGCAAGGATGTCTTACTGCAGTTGTACAGGGCCTTGGTGAGACCACACCTGGAGTGCTGTGTGCAGTTTTGGTCTCCTTACCTAAGAAAGGATATACTTGCCATAGAGGGTGTTGTGTATGTACCTTTAAGAGAATAACTGGTCTCAGACTGCAGTACTGGCAGTGACCACCCCTGTATAAAAGGCGCTAGAGAGCCTCTGTTTGTTAGTTTCGCTATTGACTTCCACCAGTAAAGACTTGTTTGTTTTCACTCCTGCTGGTCCGTGTCTCAATCATTCACGGACTTAACACTGGCGACGAATAAGAAACGAACTTACCTGCAACTCGGCAGCACCTCAGACGACGTTGTTGAAGGTCGGAGCCAGAAGAAAGAAAAAACAAAATAGAGTCCAAAGAAACTCGGGAAATGGGCGTCGACCGTCAATCATCGGTTTGATAACTTGCAGGAGAGACTGTTTAGAGCCAGGCTGGGTCCCTCGGTCTGTGGTTTCCCAGCTAATCGGGCTGGTGGCAGGTAGTGCTCTGATCCTTCCTGGGCTGCGGCGGGCTGAAGCTCGATCGGGTGGCTTTTCAACGGGGCCGGGCAGCGAGTCGGGAAGCAAAGAGAGAGAGAGAGGGTAGAGCACACAGGGCGCGGCCGGTGCTTCGAAGCCGGGCAGCGTTCGGACCTAAGAAGAGGGAGGGAAGTGTCCCAGAGGGTCCGCTCCATGACGGGAGAATAATAAAAGAAAAAGAATCAATATTTAACGCGCAAGAAACCGTGGAAAGCAGTGCTAACAACAGCGGGGAAGAAGGCAAAGCGCGGGAGGCGCCATTTTGTTAAATCGGGGAAGAAGGCAAAGCGCGGGAGGCGCCATTTTAGATTTGCAAGATGCCGAAGACTGGCTGTATCACTGCTTTTGATAATACATTAGAGGACTGGACCACGTATGTGGAAAGAGTCGAGGTATATTTCGAGGCAAACGAAATAGCGGAGGGGAAAAAGGCATCGATATTGCTAAACTTAATGGGCGCTAGAACGTACGGCCTATTGCGGGACCTGATTACTCCAGCCAAACCGAAGGCGAAGAGTTTTAACGAAATTGTTGCTGTCGTACAGGAACACTTAAACCCTGCACCGCTGTTGATAACAGAAAGATTTAAATTCCACAGGAGAACTCAGCACAAAGATGAGAGCAATGCTGAGTATCTTACGGAACTACGCAAGCTATCAAAGCACTGCCAGTTCGGAGCAGGACTGGCAGATACCCTATGGGACAAATTTGTCTGTGGACTCCTGAGTGAAGGAACACAGAAGAAGTTACTCTCAGAAAAAGAGCTGACGCTAGATAAGGCTTTCAGCGTGGCAGTATCGTATGAAGCAGCAGCCAGGGGAGCTGCAGAAATTCAACAAAAACCACAGGAATACGGCACCCACGAAATGACACGGGGATTTGCAAAATGTTATCGCTGCGGCAGAACTAACCATGACCAGAAGGACTGCTGGTCCAAAGACAAAATATGCAGACAATGCGGGAAGATTGGACACATTGCACGAGTTTGCAGGTCTGGGAAGAAGACCAGCGACAACCAAAAGGCTACTAAGGAACCGTACAAGAAAGTACAAAAGATGACGGACAGTAGTTCCGAAGATCAGATGAGTGATAGTGAATTCGGAAACAGGAGACTAAGCTGTCTCAAACTACACAATGTAATCGCAAAAGAGGATCACCGAACCATTTGGGCCACCCTCAAGATAGCAGGGTCCCAAGTTAAAATGGAATTGGATACAGGATCAGCGCTAACAGTCATGAATCGACGAGACTACGAGCGGCTATTTTCACACATACCCTTGAGAGAGACATCCATCGTCTTGACGACGTATACGGGACAAAAAGTATACCCCAGAGGAAAAATAAGGGTGCCTGTCGAATACAATGGCAAGAAAATACGGAAATTGTATCTCTGCATACTGCCAAATGGTGGACCACCGTTATTGGGACGGGAATGGATCAGGAAGATAAACTTAGATTGGCATTCCATTCATGCAATGACGGTGGACGGTAAAAAAGATGAAGACGTCACTCCTGGACGATTGTCAACAATCTTAGCTAACGCCAAAGAGGTATTTCAACAAGAACTGGGCACGCTTAAAGGCGTAACCGCCTCGATAAAAATAGAAGAGAATGCAGTTCCCAAGTTTTTCAAAGCAAGACCGGTACCATATGCAATTCGCCCAGCCGTCGAGGCAGAGCTGGAGAATCTGGAGAAGGCGGGCGTGTTGTCTAAGGTCGACTGGAGCGAGTGGGCGACACCCATCGTTCCTGTCATGAAGAAAACGTTAAGCAATAAGCCCGGAGAGCCAAGGAAGATTCGCATCTGTGGGGATTTCAAGGTGACGGTGAACCCTGTCCTTCACACAGTACAATATCCTCTTCCAAGGATAGAAGACATCTTCGCCTCACTGTCTGGAGGGAAGCGTTTTACAAAAATTGACCTAGCACAAGCATATTTGCAGATGGAGGTTGAAGAGTCCTCTAGGAAGTATCTCACGATAAACACTCACAAAGGTCTTTACCAGTATCATCGATTGGTATTCGGAGTAGCATCGGCTCCGGCGATATGGCAAAGAGCGATGGAACAAGTCCTGCAAGGGATTCCGGGGACTCAGTGTTACTTGGACGACATCCTTGTAACAGGTGAAGATGACAGTGAACACCTTAACAACCTAGAACAGGTGCTCACTAGACTACGGGAACATGGGCTGCGAGCCAACCGCCCCAAGTGCGAATTTTTTAAGAAACAGATATCGTATTGTGGCCACGTGATTGATGAAGAGGGGTTACATAAGTCCCCTGACAAAATTGAAGCGGTTGTTAAGGCCCCAGCGCCTGAAAATGTGTCGCAACTGAGGTCATTCCTCGGGTTGGTGAATTACTACCATAAGTTTTTGCCGAATTTGTCGACAATTTTGCACCCACTGAACGCCCTGCTATGAACGGGGGTAGCATGGAAATGGAGCGATGATTGTAAGCGTGCTTTTCAGTAGAGTAAGGACTTAATCACTTCAAGGGAAGTATTGGCTCACTACAACCCAGCACTGCCAATCAGGCTGGCGTGTGATGCGTCTCCCTACGGCATTGGGGCGGTACTGTCAGAAATTCCTTGATGGTTTAGAGAGGCCGATAGCTTTTGCGTCACGCTCGTTAACTGCTGTCGAGCGTAACTACGCCCAGATTGACAGAGAGGCCCTCAGCCTGGTGTGGGGGGTGAAGAAGTTCAATCACTATCTGCACGGTCAAAAATTTACTCTACTAACCGATCATCAACCTCTTGTCTCCATTTTCAACCCTCAGAAGGGCGTACCGATAATGACGGCACAACGGCTGCAGAGATGGTCCCTTTTCCTAGGGGCACACCAATATGACATCGAGTACAAAGGAACTAAACAGCATGGAAATGCTGATGGATTGTCACGCCTACCGTTGCCGACGGTGGAAGAAGAAGACCTTGCAGTGGATCCAATGGAGTTATTCCACTCGACCATAGTCGAATGTCTCCCTGTGACGAATGCAAACATAGAAAAGGAAACACGGAATGACCCGACACTATCACGGGTCTATGATTTAACGGTGAAGGGATGGCCAGCACATGGCAAACCACTACTGCCAGCATTCTCGCCGAGAAGAGAACAGCTGTCAGTGTGCAGAGGAACCTTGATGTGTGGATCCAGAGTAGTAATTCCACCTAAGTTGACGGATAGAGTGCTCAATGAGCTTCATGCGGGTCATCTGGGTGGGGTAAAAATGAAGAACTTAGCCAGAGCGTTTCTGTGGTGGCCGGGAATCGATAGAGAAATCGAAGAGATGACCAAGAGCTGTGCAGGATGCCAGAAGGTCCAAAACGCCCCACCACAAGCCCCTCTGCATCCATGGGAGTGGCCCTCATCTCCATGGCAACGGGTGCACATTGATTTTGCTGGTCCCTTCATGGACTCGATGTTTTTAATTGCGGTGGATGCACATTCAAAGTGGCCAGAGGTAATAAAAATGTCCTCAACCACCATGGAAAAAACTATCACAGTTTTGCGAACCATATTCGCCAGGAATGGGCTGCCTGAACAGATTTGCTCTGACAATGGACCACAGTTTGTGTCTGAAGAGTTCCGGAGGTTCTTAAAGAACAATGGCGTTAAGCATTACACATCTGCCCCATATCATCCAGCCACTAATGGATTGGCCGAGAGGTTTGTCCAAACATTCAAGAAGGCTATCAAGGCAATGTGTAATGAAGATATACCCCTACAACACAAGGTGGACAACTTCTTGTTTGCCTACCGGAATGCGACACATGCGGTTACCAACCAAACCCCAGCCATGATGTTCTTCAATCGAAGACTACGATGCCGCTTGGATTTGGTTAAGCCAAACGTCCGAAGAGATGTGGAGAACAGGCAGTTTCAGAATATGAATGCAAGGCCAACCAGGAGTTTTAAGATAGGTCAACCAGTTTTGGCCCGGGACTACTGCACTGAGAAATGGCAGCCAGGAACGATTTGTACACGGCAAGGACCTCTCATGTATACCGTGGACGTTGGAGAGAGCATTGTAAGACGCCATGCTGACCAGATTCTAGAGTCAATGGAAAACGTCAACTCCACACCACGATCTGATACACCTGGCAATGAAATCGACGTACCAATTGCAGCTACCGCAGAATCGGTGATATTGGAAGCAGATGAACCAAACAACGACATTGATCTCGACTCAACATTGCCAGAAGAACCTGATACCCCAAAGAGGCGTTATCCAGACAGAATCAGGAAGCCTCCTCAAAGACTGAACTTATAATTGCTTAAACTTAACCAATGTATCTAGCAACCGTGATTGTGATTGTAATTAGTTATCATTCAGTTGTTAAATGAATGTTATGTACTGTTTATCTAAAAGGGGAGGAATTGTTGTGTATGTACCTTTAAGAGAAGAACTGGTCTCAGACTGCAGTACCGGCAGTGACCACCCCTGTATAAAAGGCGCTAGAAAGCCTCTGTTTGTTAGTTTCGCTATTGACTTCCACCAGTAAAGACTTGTTTGTTTTCACTCCTGCTGGTCCGTGTCTCAATCATTCACGGACTTAACAGAGGGAGTGTAGCGAAGGTTCACCAGACTGATTCCTGGGATGGCAGGACTGTTGTATGAGAGATTGGGTCGACTAGGCCTGTATTCACTAGAGTTTAGAAGAACAAGTGGGAATCTCATTGAAACATATAACATTCTGACAGGGCTAGACAGACTGGATGCAGTGAGGATGTTTCCCCTGGCTGGGGGGTCTAGAGTGAGTGTTCACAGTCTCAGGATACAGGGTAGGACATTTAGGACTGAGATGAGGAAACATAGAAACATAGAAGATAGGAGTAGACCATTCGGCCCCTTGAGCCTGCTCCGCCATTCAATGCGATCATGGCTGATCATCCAAATTCAGTACCCGGTCCCTGCTTTCTCCCCATACCCCTTGATCCCTTTAGCCTTAAGAAATATATCCAACTCCTTCTTGAATATATTTAATGTATTGGCCTCTACTGCCTTCTGTGGTAGAGAATTCCACAGGTTCACCACTCTCTGGGTGAAGAAATTCCTCCTCATTTCTGTCCTAAATGGCCTACCCCTTATCCTTAGACTGTGACCCCTGGTTCTGGACTCACCGACCATCGGGAACATCCTTCCTGCATCTAGTCTGTCCAGTCCTGTCAGAATTTTAAAAGTTTCAATGAGATCCCCTCTCATTCTTCTAAACTCCAGCAAGTACAAGTCCAATCGACCCAATCTCTCCTCATATGTCATTCCTGCCATCCCAGGTATCAGTCTGGTGAATCTTCGCTGCACTCCCTCCATGGCAAGAACATCCTTCCTCAGATAAGGCAACCAAAACTGCACACAATACTCAAGATGTGGTCTCACCAAGGCCCTGTATAACTGCAGCAAGACATCCTTGTTCCTGTACTCAAACCCCCTCGTTACGAAGGCCAACATACCATTTGCCTTCTTAACCGCCTGCTGCTCCTGCATGCTTACCTTCAGCGACTGGTGCACAAGGACACCCAGGTCTCGTTGCACTTCCCCTTCTCCCAATCTATTGCCATTCAGATAATAATCTGCCTTCCTGTTTTTGCCACCAAAGTGGATAACCTCACATTTATCCACGTTATATTGCATCTGCCATGCTTTTGCCCAATCACCCAACCTGTCCAAATCATCCTGGAGTTTCTCGGCCTCCTCCTCACAGCACACACGCCCACCCAGCTTTGTGTCGTCTGCAAATTTGGAGATATTACATCTAGTTCCCTTGTCTAGATCATTAATATATATTGTGAGGAGAAATTTCTTCACTCAGAGGGTGGTGAACCTGTAGTGTCCGAGTATCAATAATACATGGACTGCAGGAGAACAATAATAACAGGTATTTACTGAACAGAGGGTGAGCTTAAACTGAACTACAGAAGCCTGGTATGGCTTTATATACAGGTGTGGTCACTGCTGGTACTGCAGTATAAAATCAGTTCTCTCTTAAAGGTACATAAACAACAATTCCTCCCCTTTTAGATAAACAGTACATAACATTCATTTAACAACTAAATAATAACTAATTACAATTACAATTTTCTCTGTACTATATACATCAACTGAAATAATCATTTATAAGTTCAGTCTTTGAGGAGGCTTCCTGATCCTGACTGGATAGCGCCTTTCTCGAGTATCCTGTTCTTGCGGCGGAGTCGATTCTGGCTCATTGTCATTGGTTGGTTCGTCAGCTTCCAATACCACTGATTCTGAGGTAGACGCAATCTGTACTTCGGGTTCATTACCAGGTGCACATGCTCGTGGTATGGGTTTGGCTTGTTCCTGTGACTCTAGAATCTGGTCAGCATGGCGTCTCACGATGCTCTCTCCAACGTCCACTGTGTACATTAGTGGTCCCTGCTGTGTGCATATCGTTCCTGGCTGCCATTTTTCTGTTCGGTAGTCGCGGGCCAAGACTGGTTGCCCTATCTTGAAGCTCCTGGTTGGCTTCTCATTGATGTGTTGGAATTGCTTATCCTCAACATCTCGTCTTATGTTTGGTTTGAGCAAATCCAGGCGACATCTTAGCCTTCGGTTGAAGAACATTATGGCTGGAGCTTGGTTGGTGACTGCATGTGTCGCATTCCGGTAAGCAAACAAGAAATTATCCACCTTGTGTTGTAGTGGTATGTCGTCGTTATACATCGCCTTTATTGCCTTTTTAAAGGTCTGAACAAACCTCTCAGCCAATCCATTTGTGGCTGGATGATATGGGGCAGATGTGTAATGTTTCACCCCATTATTCCTCAGAAACCTCCGGAAATCCTCGGACACAAACTGTGGTCCATTGTCGGAACAAATCTGTTCTGGCAAGCCATTCCTGGCGAAGATGATCCGCAGGACTGCAATAGTTTTCTCCGTGGTGGTGGAGGACATTTTGATGACCTCTGGCCATTTCGAATGGGCATCCACGGCGATTAAAAACATTGAGTCCATAAATGGACCAGCATAATCAATGTGTATCCGTTGCCATGGAGATGAGGGCCACTCCCATGGGTGTAGCGGGGCCTGTGGTGGAGCGTTTTGGACCTTCTGGCATCCTGTGCATCTCTTGGTCATATCCTTGATGTCTTTATCGATTCCTGGCCACCACACAAACGCCCTGGCTAGGCTCTTCATTTTTACCCCTCCCAGATGACCCTCATGAAGCTCATTGAGCACTCTATC
The DNA here is from genome assembly GCF_052327205.1 of Somniosus microcephalus. Classification (NCBI taxonomy): domain Eukaryota; kingdom Metazoa; phylum Chordata; class Chondrichthyes; order Squaliformes; family Somniosidae; genus Somniosus; species Somniosus microcephalus. Next base: position 367,517,252 of record NC_140988.1, read on the forward strand.
TCTCAACTTGGGTGGAATCACCACTCGGGATCCACACATCAAGGTCCCCCGGCACACTGACAGCTGTTCTCTCCTTGGCGAGAATGCTGGCAACAGTGAGTCGCCATGTGCTGGCCATCCCTTCACCGTCAAATCATAGACCCGAGAGAGTGTCGGGTCATTTCGGGTTTCCTTCTCTATACTTGAGTTTGTAACAGGTAGACATTCGACTATGGTCGAATGGAATATCTCAACAGGGTCCACTGCAGGTGCTTCCTCCACCGTAGGCAACGGTAGGCGCGACAGCCCATCAGCGTTTCCATGCTGTTTCGTACCCTTGTACTCTATGTCGTACTGATGTGCCCCTAGAAAAAGTGACCATCTTTGCAGCCGTTGCGCCGTCATCACCGTAACGCCCTTCTTTGGGTTAAAAATGGAGACCAGGGGCTGATGATCAGTCAGTAGGGTGAATTTCTGCCCGTGCAGATAGTGATTGAACGTCTTCACCCCCCACACCAGGCTGAGGGCCTCCCTGTCAATCTGGGCGTAGTTACGCTCGGCTGAGGTTAACGAGCGCGACACAAAGGCTATTGGCCTCTCTGAACCGTCAAGGAATTTGTGTGACAGCACCGCTCCAATGCCGTAGGGAGACGCATCACATGCCAACCGAATCGGTAGTGTTGGATTGTAGTGGGCCAATACTTCTTTTGAAGTGATTAGGCATTTACATTTCTGAAAGGCACGCTTACGCTCATCACTCCATTTCCATGTTACTCCAGTTTGCAGCAGGGCGTTCAGTGGGTGCAGAATTGTAGATAAATTCGGCAAGAACTTATGGTAGTAGTTCACCAGCCCGAGAAACGACCTCAGTTGCGACACATTTTCCGGTGCTGGAGCCTTGACTACAGCCTCAATCTTGTCTGGGGACTTATGCAACCCATCCTCATCAATCATGTGGCCACAATACGAGAATTGTCTCCTGAAGAACTCGCATTTGGGGCGGTTGGCTCGTAGCCCATATTCTTGTAATCTAGTGAGCACCTGCTCCAGGCTGGCAAGGTGTTCACTGTCATTTTCGCCCGTAACCAGGATGTCGTCCAAATAACACTGGGTCCCCGGGATACCTTGCAGGACTTGTTCCATCGCCCTCTGCCAAATAGCCGGGGCTGATGCTACCCCGAATACCAGTCGTTTGTACTGGTAAAGGCCTTTGTGAGTGTTTATCGTGAGGTATTTTCTAGATGCTTCTTCCACCTCCATTTGTAGATACGCTTGGGCCAGATCCATCTTCGTAAAGCGTTTTCCTCCAGATAGTGAGGCGAAAATATCTTCTATCCGTGGAAGTGGATATTGTACTGCGTGCAGGACTGGGTTCACAGTTACCTTGAAGTCCCCACAGATGCGAACCACCTTCGGCTCCCCAGGCGTGCTGCTCAATGATTTCTTCATTACAGGAACAATGGGTGTGGCCCACTCGCTCCAGTCCACCTTGGACAGCACACCCGAACGCTCCAGACTCTCCAGTTCTGCTTCAACGGCTGGGCGGATCGCGTATGGTACCGGTCTGGCCTTAAAAAATTTTGGAGTTGCGTTATCTTCGGGTTTTTATCGTTGCTGTTACTCCTTTTAGAGCCCCAAGTCCTTGTTGGAACACCTCTTTCGCGTCATTTAGAATTTTTGACGGTCGTCCAGGTGTGACGTCATCATCTTTTTTGTCAGTCACAGTTAGCGCCTGAATGGAATGCCAATCCAATTGTATTTTTCGGATCCATCCACATCCCAGTAATGGTGGTCCTCCATCTTGTAGTGTATATAGATACAGTTTCTGTGTTTCCTTGCTGTTGTATTTAACTGGCACCCTTATTTTTCCTCTGGGGTAGACTTTTTGCCCCGTGTATGTCTTCAATACAATGGACGTGTCCTTCAAGGGTATGTGTGAGAATAGCCGCTCATAGTCTCGTCGATTCATGACAGTTAGGGCTGATCCTGTATCCAATTCCATCTTTACTTGGGACCCTGCTATCATGAGGGTGACCCAAATGGTTCGGTGATCCTCCTTTGCGATCACGTTGTGTAACTTTAGACAACTTAGTCTCTTGCTCCCGGAGTCATTATCACTCTCCTGATCTTCCGAACTACTGTCTGTCATTTTTTTTACTTACTTGTACTTTTCCTTAGTAGTTCTTTTAGTGTTGGTTTTCTTTCCCGACCTGCAGACTCTTGCTACGTGTCCCATTTTCCCACATTGCCTGCATACTTTGTCATTAAACCAGCAGTCCTTCTGCTCATGGGTTGTTCTGCTGCAGCGATAGCATTTTTCTGCTCCATATGCCATTTTGTTAGCGCTGTATTCTTGTGGTTTCTGTTGTATTTCCGCAGCTCCCCGTGCTGCTGCTTCGTAGGATACTGCCACGCTGAAAGCCTGTTCTAGCGTCAGGTCCTTTTCCGAAAGTAGTCGTTTCTGGGTTCCTTCACTCTGGAGCCCGCAGACAAACTTATCCCTTAAGGTGTCTGCCAGTCCTGCTCCGAACTGGCAGTGCTTCGATAACTTGTGTAGTTCCGTAAGATAGTCAGCATTGCTCTCATCCTTGTGCTGGTTTCTTTTATGGAACTTGAATCTTTCTGCTATCAGCAGCGGTGTAGGGTTTAGGTGTTCCTGTAAGATATTAACAATCTCTTCAAAACTTTTCTCCATTGGTTTAGCTGGGGTAATTCCGCAATAGGCCGTACGTTCTCGCGCCCATCAAATTTAATAATACTGACGCCTTCTTTCCATCGGCCACCTCATTTGCCTTGCAGTACACTTCAATTCTTTTCACATACGTGGTCCAGTCTTCTACCTCTTTGTCGAAAGCAGTGATACTGCCACTGTTCGCCATCTTGGGTGGTTTAAAATGGAGCCTCCCGCGCTTTTTCTTCTTCCCCAATGGATTAAAATGGCGCCTCCCGCGCTTTTCCTTCTTCCCCAATGGAATAAAATGGCGCCTCCCGCGCTTTTCCTTCTTCCCCTTGCTGCCACGCTGCTCCTAGCGTTCTACAGGGTAATGGCAGCGACCCGCGTCTTCGGCGCGTCTCACTTTTCCTTCCCCTCGTTTTATTTTCTCTACGCTGCCCGGTTCTTGAGCACCGACCGCGCCCCCTCTCTTTCTTTTCCTCCCGACGACGCTGCACGGCCCCTTTGCAGAGCCGCTCGATCGAGCTCGAGCCCGCCGCAGTCCGGAAGGGTCAGCGCACTACCTGCTACCAGCACGATTTGCTGGAACACCTTGATTGGGGAGCCAAGCCCAGCTCTCCACAGCCTCCCCTGCAATTCTCCGAACTCCGATGGATCCCTGGGCGGTTGCCCGCGGTCGACGCCCGTTGCTCTGACTTCGACCTCCAAGAAGCTCCTTTTCAGGGAAAGATCCCCGTGAGGTGATGCAGTACTGCAGGTGAGTTCGAACCTGCTCGTCGCCAGTGTAGTGTCCGAGTATCAATAATACACGGACTGCAGGAGAACAATAATAACAGGTATTTACTGAACAGAGGGTAAGCTTAAACTGAAGTACAGAAGCCTGCTATGGCTTTATATACAGATGTGGTCACTGCCGGTACTGCAGTATAAAATCAGTTCTCTCTTAAAGGTACATACACAACAGAACCTGTGGAATTCTCTACCACAGAAGGCTGTGGAGGCCGTCACTGAATATATTTAAGAAGGAGATAGATAGACTTCTCGTCGCAAAAGGCATCAAGGGGTATGGGGAGAGAATATGGTATTGAGATAGAGGATCAGCCCTGATCATATTGAATGGTGGAGCAGGCTCGAAGGGCCGAATGGCCTACTCCTGCTCCAATTTTTCTATGTTTCTAAGTAGCAGAATGGATAGCTAGCTGGCTTCAAGACAGAAAGCAGAGAGTGGGGGTAAAGGGCAGCTACTCACAGTGGCAGAAGGTGGGTAGTGTTGTTCCACAAGGATCAGTGCTGGGACCACTGCAGTTCACAATTTACATTAATGATTTAGACTTTGGAATCAAACACAATTTCTAAATTTGTGGATGAGACCAAATTGGGGGGGATAGTCAATACTGAGGAGGACTGCAACAAATTACAGGAGGATATTAACAAACTTGCAGAATGGGCATATAATTGGCAAATTAAATTTAACACCTATAAATGTGAGGTTTTACATTTTGGTGGGAAGAATAGGGAGGTCACTTATGACCTGGAGGGTGCGAGTCTGGGTGGGGCAGAGGAGCAAAGGGATCTCGGAGTACAAATACACAAATCACTAAAAGTAGCGACACAGGTTAGCGAGGCCATAAAAAAAGCAAACAAGGCACTAGGGTTTATTTCTAGAGGGATAGAATTGAAAAGTAGTGAAGTTATGCTAAACCTGTAATGAACCTTGGTTAGACCACACTTGGAGTATTGCGTACAGTTCTGGTCACCATATTATAAAAAGGATATAGAGGCACTGGAGAGGGTGCAGAGAAGATTTACAAGGATGATACCAGAAATGCGAGGGTAGACATATCAGGAAAGGATGAACAGGCTGGGTCGCTGTTCGCTTGAAAAAAGAAGGCTGAGGGCTTACCTAATGGAGGTCTTTACAATTATGAAAGGTTTTGATAGAGTGGATACAGAGAGAATGTTTCCACTTGTGGGGAAGAGCTAAACTAGGGGCCACCAATATAAGATAGTCACCAAGAAATCCAATAGGGAATTCAGAAGAAACGTCTTTACCCAGAGAGTGGTGAGAATGTGGAACTCGCTACCACAGGGAGTGGTTGAGGCGAACAGCATAGATGCATTTAAGGGGAGGCTGGACAAGCATATGAGGGAGGAGGGAATAGAGGGTTATGCGGATAGAGTTAGGTGAGGAAAGACGGCAGGAGGCTCGAGTGGAGCGTAAACGCCGGCATGGACTGGATGGGCCGAATGGCCTGATTCTGTGCCGTATATTCTATGTAATCCTATGTAGCAGCTTTGTACAACTGAGTGATTTGCTAGGTCCGAGGATACGTCACTCAACCACGTTGGTGTGGGACTGGAGTCGCATATAGTTCAGACCAGGTACGGACGGCAGGTTTCCTTCCCTAAAGGACATTTGTGGGTCAGTCGGGTTTTTATGACGATCCGACAGCTTCACTGGTCACTTTTACTGAGACCAGCTTTTTAAAAAACGGATTTAAAATTCTCAATAACAGAAAACGCTGGAAAAACTCAGCAGGCCAGGCAACATCCGTGGAGAGAGAAACAGAGTTAACGTTTCAGGTCGATGACCCTTCATCAGAACTGAGAAAAAAGGCAGGAAATGAAACCGATTAAAAGGCAAGTTTGGGGGTTGGGAAATGGGGGAGGGGATGAAAGAACAAAAGGGAAGTGTGGAGACATTAAAGAGGTATTCAAGACGAGACAAGATAGTAATAGGACAGGTAAAGAGACAAAAGATGGCTGTAGATGAAGTGTGAAATTTGAACTCGCTCTCTATTAGTCCAGGCCTCTGGATTACAAATACAAAAGCAAAATACTGCGGATGTTGGAAATCTGAAATAAAAACAGAAAATGCTGCGAGTACGCAGCAGGCCAGGCAGCATCTGGGGAGAGAGAAACAGAGTTAACGTTTCAGGTCAGTGACCTTACATCTCTAACTTTTTCCCAGTTCTAATGCAACAGGTTTTCAGCAAGTACAGAGGCAGGGAAAGAGGGAAGGGAAGAACAAAAGGGGAGGGTCTGTGATAGGGTGGAAGGCAGGAGAGATTAAATGACAAAAGGGATGAGGGTGCGAGGCAAAAGGGGGTGGTATGACTACAACAGAAGCTCGAGGAACAGCACCTCATCTTTTCTATTGGGCACTGCACAGCCTTGCGGACTCAACATCGAGTTGATAGGATTACATAGGAGAATGATTGTTCATTGCGCACTGCAGGCGAGTGCTGAGCGAAAACAAAATGGCAGCTGCGTTCCCCTACCCAAGTGATTTGCTTTCTAAGTAACATTGTATGTGAAGCACTTTGAAGTTTGAGAGATCTGGTAGGTCCTAACTAAATGGGGGGTTTCTTTCTTTCAATCATATCACACAGAATCTACAGTGCAGATAGAGGCCATTGCGGCCCATCGAGCCTGCACCGACACACATCCCACCCTATCCCTGTAACCCCACGTATTTAATCCCCTAACACTAAGGGTCAATTTATCATAGCCAAATCAACCTAACCTGCACATCTTTGGACTGCAGAGGTAAGGGCAAGAACATCAGATGGGGGCAGGAAGGATTGGACTCAGCTGCGATGCTACCCGGCTGGCCCTGTCCTGCTCGACCAAGAAGAATGCGGAGAAACAGGCCATTCGGCCCAACCAGTCCATGCCGGTGTTTCTCCTTCTTAGGCAGTCCCTCGGAACCAAGGATGACTTGCTTCCACGCTAAAAATGAGTTCTCAGGTGACTGATGAGTCCAATGCGGGACCTACAATCTCTGTCACAGGTGGGGCAGACGGTGGTTGAAGCGGTGGGTGGGTGGGGTGCTTGGGTTGACGTGCGCTCCTTGCGCTGCCTGCGATTGGCTTCCGCTTGCTCCCAGCGAAGAGACTCGAGGTGTTTGGCGCCTTCCCGGATGCTTCTTCACTTTGTGCAGTCTTGGGCCAGGGATTCCTAGGTGTCGGTGGGGATGTTACACTTTTTCAAGGAGGCTTTGAGGGTGTCCTTGAAGTGTTTCCTCTGCCCACCTGGGGCTCTCTTGCCATGTCAGAGCTCCGAGTAGAGCGCTTGTTTTGGGAACCTCGTATCGGGCATGCGGACAGTGTGACCCGTCCATCGGAGCTGATCGAGCGTGGTCAAAGCTTCGATGCTGGGGATGTTGGCCTGAGCAAGAACACTGACGTTGGTGCGCCTATCCTGCCAATGGATGTGCAGGATCTTGCGGAGGCAGCGTTGGTGGTACTTCTCCAGTGCTTTGAGGTGCCTGCTGTACATGGTCCATGTCTCTGAGGCATACAGCAGGGCGGGTATCCCTGCTGCTTTGTAGATCATAATAATCAACTTTATTGTCATTGTTAGTGCACAAGTGCAGTACAACGAAATGTAGGCTTGCAGCTCCCGAGAGTGTACATTTTGATTAAGACATTTAACATTCAACATTCATTTAGCTTGTAATACATAAACATAAACATAACCATAATAAAGTGCATTGGCAGATGTGCAGGCTTTAGAGTTTATTTGTGGAGTTCAGTAGGATGACAGCCCTGGGAAAGAAGCTGTTCCTAAATCTGGTCGTTCGGGTGCGAATGCATCTGTAGCGTCTCCCAGATGGCAGGGGGGCGAACAAACTGTGGCTGGGGTGGGTAGGGTCTTTGATGATGGTCAGTGACCTCCGTAAACAGCGTTTCTGGTAGATGTTATCTATGGTCGGTAGCCGGGTGCTGGTAATGCGTTGGGCAGTTTTGACTACCCGCTGCAGGGCTTTCCGGTCATAGGAGCTACAGCTGCCATACCACACTGATACAGTTTGTCAGGATGCTCTCGATTGTGCAGCGGTAAAAGTTAGAGGATCAGGGGTGACAGGTTACATCCCTTCATGAGCTTAGTGCCGGGTTTGAGGTCCTGGTGTTCAAACACACACTTCCTCAGGCGATCGAAGGCTGCACTGGCACACTGAAGGTGGTGTTGGACTTCGTCGTCGACGTCTGCTCCACTCGAGTCTCCTTCCTCATCTAACTCTATCAGCATAACCCTCTATTCCCTTTCTGTCTCATGTGCTTGTCCAGCCTCCCCGTAAACGCATCTATACGATTTGCTTCAACCACTCCCTGTGGTAGCGAGTTCCACATTCTCACCACTCTCTGGGTAAAGAAGTTTCTTCTGAATTCCCTATTGGATTTCTTCAATTTCAGATCATAACCGCTGCCCGCATTTTTTCGGACAGCGGCCGCTGGTATTGATTCTGTCGTTCCCATTTACAGCTCCTCCAGACCCATCTCTTGTTTCTTTACTTGTCCCATTCCATTACCATCCCCTTTTGCCCTGCACCAGTATGATGACCACTAGGCTACTGTGCGCAGCAATTATGGTAAAGTGACGGAAATAATTTAACTCTGCTGTTGGCTGCAAAAAAACAAGAGCATATTGGGGTAATATAGAGTCATAGGCCTAGAAATTCCCGGGCGCCGGAAGTAGTGCCCCGGAAGAAGTCGCGGCCACCCGCCACAAATTCAGTTTGCGCGCCCCAGAAGGAAGCGCGGCGCTACTCGAGGCACCCCGCATCCCTCTTGGGGCGCTGCAACTTCATAAAGGGGAGGGGCCTGCTGCAGCGCGCTCAAGAGCGCGAGTGCCGGCAAAAGAACCCGGCACCGAGGAGGAGTGCCGGCAAAAGAACCCGGCACCGAGGAGAAGTGCCGGGCTCTTGGGACACAGACGGCACTCCGTGGTGGGGGTGCTCAGGAGGCCGGGGACAGCGGTGCGGAGAGGTGCTGGCAGGCGGCCAGCAAAAGAAGGCCGCCCCGCACCTCAGTGCCTCTACCGCCGCAGGTAGGCCCCCCTGAATGGGTCGCAAATTGTGACCGGTGTTAAAGCAGGGGGCGCTAACAAATTTCGTGATCGGGGCGGTAGCGGGGCGCTGCGCACACTGATGACGTCATCGGTAGCGGCGCAGCACTAACGGCTAGCACCGCCATTAGCGTCCCGCTAAATTTAGCGGGAGGCGTGGTCAGTGGCGTAAAACCCACTAAGTGCCCTCTTTGGGCGCTAACGGGTGGCGCAGCCCACTGAATTTCTAGGCCGTAGAGTTATACAGCACAGAAAGAGGCCCTTCGGCCCATCGTGTCCGCGCCGGCCATCAAGCCCTATCTATTCTAATCCCATTTTCCAGCACTTGGTCCATAGCCTTGTATGCTATGGCGTTTCAAGTGCTCATCTAAATGCTTCTTGAATGTTGTGAGGGTTCCTGCCTCTACCACCCTTTCAGGCAGTGAGTTCCAGATTCCAACCACCCTCTGGGTGAATTTTTTTTTCCTCAAATCCCCTCTAAACCTCCTGCCCTTTACCTTGAAACTATGCCCCCTAGTTATTGACCCCTCTACTAAGGGGAAAAGTTCCTTTCTATCTACCCTATCTATGCCCCTTATAATTTTGTACACCTCAATCAGGTCCCCCCTCAGCCTTCCCTGCTCTAAGGAAAACAACCCCAGCTTGTCCAGTCTCTCTTCATAGCTTATATAATCAAGGTGATGAGAGAGTTTTATTGTGCTGTTGAATTACTAATGCCACATAAATCTAGCTTTGAATGAGCTGAGACGATGCTGCATTGCAGCAGCAGGTGATGGAGTTTTCCCTGCCTGAGGGTGCTGATTCATGCTGTGGGTTACGGTTCCACGGGAAGCTAGCTGCCTCGCCAGAGCATTTCGCCCATTCTTCTTGGTCGAGCAGGCCAGGGCCAGCCGGGAAGCATCGCAGCTGAGTCCGATCTTTCCTGCCCCCCATCTGATGTTCTTGCCCTTACCCCAGCAGATATGGTTGAAAGAAAGAAACCCCCCATTTAGTTAGGACCTACCAGATCTCTCAAACATCACAAAGTGCTTCACATACAGTGTTACTTAGAAAGCAAATAATTTGGGTAGGTGAACGGAGCCGCCATTTTTTTTTTTTTTGCTCCGCACTCGCCCGCAGTGCGCAATGAGCAATCAGTGAGCCTCTTTTTAGTGATGTTGCTTGAGGGAGAAATGTTAGGTAGGACACCAGAAGACCGAGCTGTTCTTCTTCAATTCGTGGTACAGGATGCTTAACAGCTAGCTGAACTGAGGCAGACAAGGCCTCGGTGTTTAACATCTTTAAATTCTCAACCTTGTTTCCAAACCCTTCCACGGCCTCACCCCCCCCTATCACTGTAACCTCCTCCAGCCCTACAACCCTCCGAGATATCTGCGCCCCTCCAATTCTGGCCTTTTGCACATCCCCGATTTCAATCGCCCCATCGTTGGTGGCTGTGCCTTCAGCTGCCTGGGCCCTGAGCTCTGGAATTCTAAGCCTCCCTAAACCCCTCTGCCTCGTTCCCTCTCCTTTAAAACGCTCCTTAAAACAAATCTCTCTCTCCTAATAGCTCCTACGTGGCTTCATGTCAAATTTTGTTTGATATCGCTCCTTGGGACGTTTTACTACATTAAAGGTGCTATATAAATGCAAGTTGTTAAAAGACGGTGCCTCAGGCAAGGTAGTATTCCATCAGTACTGCACGTGAAGTGTTGGCCTCGATTTGGCGCTCGAGTTCTGGAGTGCGGTTTGAAGCTGAGGTTCACTGACTCCTAAGTCAGGAAGACTACCAAATGAGCCAAGCTTACAGTGAATAATGATCAGGAACCATGGCTGATTTCCACCCCCATTTTAGGAGACCTGGTGGCCATTATTGATGTTGCTACTTCCACCCAACCAAGATCAACTAACATCACAGACCTAAGATTGATCCTGGAGCCTCGTTGGTTTGTAGGACTCAGTTCCACATTGGACGGTGCGGTTACCCATTGGGCAGCAGCGTTGTCTGTCACACCACTTCATTGAATGCAGAATCAGTCAGGAAATGGTAACTTAATTCAGCGCATCGGTAATTCATGGTGATTGACAGAATAATCAAGCAGTTCCGCCGTGTGTGTGTGTGTGTGTGTGTGAGAGAAACTCTGCTGCCCATATCCTATGTCGCACCAAGTCCCGTTCACCCCTGTGCTCGCTGACTTATATTGGAAACACCTCAATTATAAAATTCACATCCTTGTGTTCAAAACCCTCCATGGCCTCGCCCCCTCCCTATCTCTGTAACCTCCTCCAGCCCTACAACCCTCCAAGATACCTACATTCCTCCAATTCTTAGCCTTTTGCTCATCCTTGATTTTCATGGTTCCACCATTGGCGGCCGTGCCTGCAGCTGCCTAGGCCCCAAGCGCTGGAATTCCCTCTGCCTCTACCTCTCTCCTCCTTTATGTCAATCCTTAAAACCGTCCTCTTTGACCAAGATGTTGGTCACCTGTCCCTAATATCTCTTTATGTGGCTCCGGGTCAAATTTTGTTTGATAATTGCTCCAGTGAAGCGCCCGGGGACGCTCTTGTTACATGAAAGGTGCTATATAAATGCAAGTTGTTGTTGAGAAATCAGCAGTGTGTCTGAGGAACCAAGTCCCCTCGGGCTTTGTTTGACCTTTCTGTTCTGTAATGGCCTTTTTGTTTCCCCTCCCCTACAGGTCACCGAGTTAAGTGCGAGTACATTGCCCACAAGGAAGGGGTCATCAGAGAGGAAATGGTCATGACCAACGAGATCGACTATAGTGCCTCTGTAAAAGTGACGCTGCAGGCGCGAGTCCTGGGTAAGTCTTGTCCCTCTCCGAGTCGGGATATCTTGGACATTTTCTTTCCATTTATTCCTGGGATGTGGGCGTCGCTGACGAGGCCGGCATTTATTGCCCGTCCCTAGTTGCCCTTGAGAAGGTGGTGGTGAGCCGCCGCCTTGAACCGCTGCAGTCTGTGTGGTGAAGGTACTCCCACAGTGCTGTTAGGGAGGGAGTTCCAGGATTTTGACCCAGCAACGATGATGGTGTGTGACTTGGAGAGCGACATGGTGGTGTTCCCATGTGCCTGTTGCCCTTGTCCTTCTAGGTGATGGACATCACTTGGCATGTGAGTAATGTTCTGGGTGGTTAGCTAGCTGTGATGTAAAAGTTGTGCCGATTCTGTATAATGTTCTGGATGGAAAATGTGCTAAAATTGAGGATCAATTTAGGTGAAGATCGTGTCTAAAAGTCTAGAAATCTCATCAAGCCAGACACTTCAAAACCAAGCGCGTCGACAGCTGGAGAGAAGCATTGTTGTGCGGCAACAGTCAACAGAAGGACATCAGCATGTGGCCATCAACGTGTGTCGCCGTTCGATCGAGGAAGCTGCTCCCACAAGTATCGCAGACAGTGACTCCCACCGACATTACTCATGTCATGGTTATCTTCACTTTGAAGTGACTTTGTCCACCCATCGAGGAGGGGAGTGCTGAATCTAAATAGAAAAATAGGAGCAGGAGTAGGCCATTCGGCCCTTCGAACCTGCTCCGCCATTCAATATGATCATGGCTGATCATCTATCTCAATACCATATTCCCGCTCTCTCCCCGTGCCCCTTGATGCCTTTTGTGTCTAGAAATCTGTCTATCTCCTTCTTAAATATATTCAGTGACTTGGCCTCCACAGCCTTCTATGGTAGAGAATTCCACAGGTTCACCTCTGAGTGAAGAAATTTCTCTTCATCTCAGTCCTAAATGTCCTACCCCGTATCCTGAGACTGTGACCCCTCGTTCTAGACCCCCCAGCCAGGGGAAACATTCTCCCTGCATCCAGTCTGTCTAGCCCTGTCAGAATATTATACGTTTTAATGAGATTCCCTCTCATTCTTCTAAACTCTAGTGAATACAGGCCTAGTCGACCCAATCTCTCCTCATACGACAGTCCTGCCATCCCAGGAATCAGTCTGGTGAACCTTCGCTGCACTCCCTCTATGGCAAGTATATCCTTTCTTAGGTAAGGAGACCAAAACTGCACACACTACTCCAGGTGTGGTCTCACCAAGGCCCTGTATAACTGTACTCAAATCCTTTTGCAATGAAGGCCAACATACCATTTGCCCTCCTAACTGCTTGCTGCACCTGCATGTTCGCTTTCAGTGACTGGTGTACAAGGACACCCAGGTCCCTCTGTACATCAGCATTTCCCAATCTATCACTATTTAAATAATACTCTGCCTTTCTGTTTTTCCTACCGAAGTGGATAAATGTGAAGTTATCCACTGTTATACTGCACCTGCCATGTATTTGCCCACTCACTCAACTTGTCTAAATCACCTTGAAGCCTCTTTGCATCCTCCTCGCAACTCACAATCCCACCTAGTTTTGTGTCGTTTTGTGTCGTCAGCAGACTTGGAAATATTACATTTGGTTCCCTGATCCAAATCATTGATATATATTGTGAATAGCTGGGGCCCAAGCACTGATCCCTGCGGTACCCCACTAGTCACCGCCTGCCACCCCCGAAAAAGACCCATTTATTCCTACTTTCTGTTTCCTGTCTGTTGACCAATTTTCAATCCATGAGTGAGTGAGGCCAGTGTAGTCAGTGGGAGGTGCGGGGGGGCGCTAGTTTTGTGAAGAGCACGTCAAGTTGCGGAGACAGGTGGAAGTTCTAAGAGAAGGATCTTGGAATAAAGTACTCTTGTTAGTATTCCATGTCTGAGCTCATTCCAGGAAAATGAAAGACACCAAACCCTTTGCACTGTTGATGGTCATCTGAGCCTCCCTGTGTCTTCAGTGTGCTGCTGATTTTACGTCGTATCACCAGAATGAAATATCTTGTCTAGTTTTGGCTCGGCGGTTCTCCCTGTAAAAAGCCAAATGCCGTTAAATTCCATGTCCTCCAGCCTCAAAAATGTTGCATGATTTGGTCAGTTGTCTCCCAAGGTTGCAGTGCTGGAGAGAGGAACCAAGCCACTCAACTCAAAACTTGAACAAGCCTGTGCAATTGGTTCGGTTCTGCTTCCGACTGATGGCTCTTTTTGGAATTGAGCTGTCGCTTAATTTAATGCAAGGAACTGCAGGAGGAGTAAGGTGAACTGCTAGGGATTAGAGAGAGTTAGGTTTGGAACCTGCTTGAGTTAAGGATGGCCCGTGGAGCTCCCGCAATGATGAACGTTAAAAGAAAAGAGTCGCTGTCCAGATAAATTCTTAATTTAATAGGCGGGACATAGTGGGTGGCTGTGTTGCTTATTTGCTTAACACGACTGAATGGGATAGACTCAATCGACCAGCTGGTCTTTTTCTGCCACTCTTTTTCGTAGACAAAGATAGAGGGCAGGATTTTCATTGGGCCGTGGAGACGGGATTGGAGGCATGGGGGGTGGGGGGGGGTTAAAGTCTCGAAATCGGGGGGTACGAACCCATCCTGCCCCCAACTCGCCTCCATGCCAGTTTCAAAGGAGGCGGATACCCGACCTGTGCTGGGACCCGCCTCCCCGAGACGGGAAGGGGATTAGTGCCAATTAACTGCCTGTTAACAGGCAGTTTTTGGCCTAATCCCTATTTTTATTCCTGAAGTGTGGGATTCCTGACGGCTCCAAACCACGCCAAGTTAGCGAGGTGGCCCGTCGGGTTGGAGGGGTTGAGATGTCAGTGTTCAGGTGAGTGATGTGTGCATGAGTGCAGAGGTAGGTGTGTTTGGTGTGTGTAAAGTGTTTAAATAAGTTTTACTTACCTTTACAGCCTTCCTTCCTTAAGGTCTCTTGAGTCCCTCATCTCACCGGCTCAGAAAGCAGAATGGCGGCGAGCTGTCAAAAGTTTCAGCTTTCTGTTCTGGAGAGATCTCTAAATCAGTCTGAGAGGAAGGAATTAACTTGAAGTGCAGATTGTCAGTGTTTGACAGCTTCAAAGAGCTGTCAAAGGCTGATATTTCATTTGTCAAAAGCTCTTGACAGATGAAATGTCAATCTGTGACGTCACCTGTTGCCGGGTGGCCCTTAATTGGCCTGCTGAGCCCGCTGGGCGAGCTCAACAAGGTCAATCAAGTGAAAATCGCGTGGGTTGACCACAACTCGATGGAGGCGGGACTACAACCCCAAAAGTTGTAGTCCCGCCTCCTACACGCCTCCAGTATCAAAATCCAGCCCATAGACTCGGAGAGAGACAACTTTACTAGAAAAGAGAAGACTGAGGGGTGACCTGATAGCGGTCTTCGTGATTATGAAAGGGTTTGATAGGGTAGACGTAGAGAAGATGTTTCCACTTGCAGGCAAGACCAGAACTAGGGACCATCAATATAAGATAGTCACTAATAAATCCAACAGGGAATTCAGGAGAAACGTCTTAACCCAGAGAGTGGTGAGAATGTGGAACTCACTACCACAGGGAATGGTTGAGGCGAACAGCATAGGTGCATTGAAGGTGAAGCTAGATAAGCGCATGAGGGAGAAAGGAATCGAAGGATATGTTGACGGGGTCAGATGAAGAGGTGGGAGGAGGCTCGTATGGAGCATAAACACAGTCAAGGACCATTTGGGCCGAATGGCCTGTTTCTGTGCCGTAGATACTTTGTAATATTCTTGCATCCATCACTTCAGCTGTTTATGAAACTGAAGCAGCCCTGGCTGGGCATGAAATCCAGTCCTTCCTGTAACAAACTCGTGAGCTTGTCATGTGGAGCATTCTCTGAAATAGGAGCACCCCCATACCGTGTTGCTTAAATGATCTTTTCTGCTACCAGCAGCTCCGAGCTGCTATTGTCTCAACAAGATTGTTGCAGGTTTCCCAACCTGTTGTAGACAAATTGCTGCAACATAATTCTCCTTTACATTTTATCCAGTTGCTCCGAGTACTGCAGTGGGAATTGGAGAATTTCCCGAACGCAGGCCACCATCCGGTGAGGCCTGCTTCACTTTCTTTTGTGGGTTATGTTCCTACTTTTATCTTGGTGTCTTGCACTTTAACTTGAAGTTGTTGTCTTTGCTTGTGTTACTTGCAGTTCCCCAGCGCGCCCCCCCCCCCCCGCCATTTCCCTTTCGCTCGACTGCCCCTTTCACCGACCCCTTTCCCTCCCTTCACCCTATCCATCTCCTGCTCTCGGGTTCCCTTCCCACTTCCCCCCCCCTCCACTCTCTCTCCCCCTCCCCTCTCTCTCCCCCTCCCCTCTCTCTCCCCCTCCCCTCTCTCTCCCCCTCCCCCCTCTCCCCCCTCCCCCCCTCTGCCCTGCCCCCCCCTCTGCCTCTGCCCCTGCCCCCCCCTCTGCCCCCCCTCCGCCCCTCCCCCCCTCTGCCCCTCGCCCCCCCGTCCCCTCTCGCGCCCCCCCCGTCCCCTCTCGCGCCCCCCCGTCCCCTCTCGCGCCCCCCCGTCCCCTCTCGCGCCCCCCCGTCCCCTCTCGCGCCCCCCCGTCCCCTCTCGCGCCCCCCCGTCCCCTCTCGCGCCACCCCCCGTCCCCTCTCTCGCCCCCCCCCGTCCCCTCTCTCGCGCCCCCCCCCTCCCCTCTCGCGCCCCCCCCGTCCCCTCTCGCGCCCCCCCCCCGTCCCCTCTCTCGCGCCCCCCCCCCCCGTCCCCTCTCTCGCTCCCCCCCCCCGGTCCCCTCTCGCGCCCCCCCCCCCCCGGTCCCCTCTCGCGCCCCCCCCCCCCCGGTCCCCTCTCGCGCCCCCCCCCCCCCGGTCCCCTCTCGCGCCCCCCCCCCCCCGGTCCCCTCTCGCGCCCCCGGTCCCCTCTCGCGCCCCCCCCCCGGTCCCCTCTCGCGCCCCCCCCCCCCGGTCCCCTCTCGCGCCCCCCCCCGGTCCCCTCTCGCGCCCCCCCCCGGTCCCCTCTCGCGCCCCCCCCCCCGGTCCCCTCTCGCGCCCCCCCCCGGTCCCCTCTCGCGCCCCCCCCCGGTCCCCTCTCGCGCCCCCCCCCCCGGTCCCCTCTCGCGCCCCCC
The DNA here is from genome assembly GCF_052327205.1 of Somniosus microcephalus. Lineage (NCBI taxonomy): Eukaryota > Metazoa > Chordata > Chondrichthyes > Squaliformes > Somniosidae > Somniosus > Somniosus microcephalus. The sequence continues at coordinate 367,533,665 of NC_140988.1, forward strand.
CCCCCCGGTCCCCTCTCGCGCCCCCCCCCGGTCCTCTCTCGCGCCCCCACCCCGGTCCCCCTCTCGCGCCCCCCCCGTCCCCTCTCGCGCCCCCCCCCGTCCCCTCTCGCGCCCCCCCCGTCCCCTCTCGCGCCCCCCCCCGTCCCCTCTCGCGCCCCCCCCCCGTCCCCTCTCGCGCCCCCCCCCCGTCCCCTCTCGCGCCCCCCCCGTCCCCTCTCGCGCCCCCCCCCGTCCCCTCTCGCGCCCCCCCCGTCCCCTCTCGCGCCCCCCCCCGTCCCCTCTCGCGCCCCCCCGTCCCCTCTCGCGCCCCCCCCCGTCCCCTCTCGCGCCCCCCCCCGTCCCCTCTCGCGCCCCCCCCCGTCCCCTCTCGCGCCCCCCCCCGTCCCCTCTCGCGCCCCCCCCGTCCCCTCTCGCGCCCCCCCCGTCCCCTCTCGCGCCCCCCCCCCGTCCCCTCTCGCGCCCCCCCGTCCCCTCTCGCGCCCCCCCCCGTCCCCTCTCGCGCCCCCCCGTCCCCTCTCGCGCCCCCCCCGTCCCCTCTCGCGCCCCCCCGTCCCCTCTCGCGCCCCCCCCGTCCCCTCCCCGTCCCCATCTCGTCGCGCCCCCCCCGTCCCCCCCTCGCGCCCCCCCCCGTCCCCCCTCGCGCCCCCCCCGTCCCCCCTCGCGCCCCCCCCCGTCCCCCCCCTCGCGCCCCCCCCCCGTCCCCCCTCGCCGCCCCCCCCCCCCCTCCGCCCCCGTCCCCTCTCGCGCACCCCCCCCGTCCCCCCCTCGCGCCCCCCCGTCCCCCCTCTCGCGCCCCCCCCCCGTCCCCCTCTCGCGCCCCCCCGTCCCCCTCTCGCCCCCCCCGTCCCCCCCGCGCCCCCCCGCGCCCCCCTCGCGCCCCCCCGTCCCCCCCCTCGCGCCCCCCCCCGTCCCCCCCTCGCGCCCCCCCCGTCCCCCCTCGCGCCCACCCCCGTCCCCCCTCGCGCCCCCCCGTCCCCCCTCGCGCCCCCCCGTCCCCCCCTCGCGGCCCCCCCGTCCCCCCTCGCGCCCCCCCGTCCCCCCTCGCGCCCCCCCGTCCCCCCTCGCGCCCCCCCGTCCCCCCTCGCGCCCCCCCCCCCGTCCCCCCCTCGCGTCCCCCCCTCGCCCCCCGTCCCCCCCTCGCGCCCCCCCGTCCCCCCTCGCGCCCCCCCGTCCCCCCTCGCGCCCCCCCGTCCCCCCTCGCGCCCCCCCGTCCCCCCTCGCGCCCCCCCGTCCCCCCTCGCGCCCCCCCGTCCCCCCTCGCGCCCCCCCGTCCCCCATCGCGCCCCCCGTCCCCCCCTCGCGCCCCCCGTCCCGCGTCCCCCCTCGCGCCCCCCCGTCCCCCCTCGCGCCCCCCCCCGTCCCCCCTCGCGCCCCCCCCGTCCCCCCTCGCGCCCCCCCGTCCCCCCTCGCGCCCCCCCGTCCCCCTCGCGCGCCCCCCCGTCCCCCCCTCGCGCGCCCCCCCGTCCCCCCTCGCGCGCCCCCCGCCCGTCCCCCTCGGCTCCCCCGTCCCCCCTCGCGCGCCCCCCCGTCCCCCTCGCGCGCCCCCCCGTCCCCCCTCGCGCCCCGTCCCTAGCGCCCCCGTCCCCTCTCGCGCCCCCCATCCCCCTCCTCCTCCCCCTCCTTCAGAGTTGATTGTCATTGTGTTTGGACGTGACCCTCTCTCTTGCCCCACCTCGCTCTCCTCAAATGCAGTTGAAGAGAAGCACACTTACACAAGGTCTGTATCTTGTGCTGTTAAGACTTTTATTCCAAAAGTAACCCACTAACCATGGAATGATACAGGACAGAAGGAGGCCACTCAGCCCATCGTGCCTGTGCCGTTTTTTTGAACGAGCTCTCCAATTAGTCCCACTCCGCTGCTCTTTCCCCAAAGACCTTTTCAAGTATTACCCGCTTCCCTTTTGAAAGTTACTATTGAATTGATAAAGGATCGGCCATTCAGGACTGAGATGAGAAGAAATTTCTTCACACAGAGGGTGGTGAATCTTTGGAATTCTCTACCCCAGAGGGCTGTGGAGGCTCAGTCATTGGGTATATTCAAAACAGAAGTCGATAGATTTCTGACTAGTAAGGACATGAACGGATATGGCGATAGGGCCGGTGAATGGACTTGAGGCAGAAGATCAGCCATGATCTCATTGAATTGCGGAGCAGGCTCGAGGGGCCGAATGGCCGACTCCTGCTCCTATTTCTTATGTTCTTATGAATCTGCTTCCACCACCCTTTCAGGCAGATCACAACAACTCGCTGTGTAAAAAAAAAAAAAAAAAAAAAAATTCACCTCATCTCTTCTCTGTTTCTTTTGCCAATTATCTTCAATCTGTGTCCTCTGGTTACCGATGCTCCTGCCAGTGAAAACAGTTTCTGGAGACAAGTGGGAAGATTTCTAGCCCAGCTATCAGCGAGTCACACTATTTCGCCACTCGTCAGCCTCAAGCTGGGGCAGCAATTTTATAAATGTTTTGAAAAAATATTGAGCGTTCAGATGATCTGGTCATTTATCACAGTGCTGTGTGTGGGAGTTTGCTGTGTCCAAAATGGCTGCCTTGTTTCCTGCATTACAACAGTGACTACACTTCAAAAATAATTAATTGGCTATAAAGCGCTTTGGGACGTCCTGAGGTCGCGAAACGTGCTATATAAATGCAAGTTGTTCTTTCTTTCTGGACAACAGCAGTCATTGCCTTCAGGAGGAGAAGCGAAAGGGGAAATAAATAGAAAATAATTGCTCTGAGCAGTAATATCTCGGCTCTTCCATTTGCTTGTAGCCACAGGGTCTTTCACATTACACTTTGCAATAGATTAACGGCACCGAATTGATTGCAGTCTTTTTTCCCAAAACTATATTGTTTCATATTTTTTTTAGCTTTGAAGTAGAAGAGGCTACTGAACCATCGGTTGTTGTGGCACCAAAATGGGTGTTGAATTATCTACGATTTACTCTGCATCGTGGCCTGAATCCAGTGACGTGAAAATGGTCCTGTGTGTGAGAAGATAGAGGGTGCAATTTAGTTTGAGTTTTCTGCAGCAGACAGCAAGTATCTATCACTGAGATTAAATGAAATACAGGAATGCCGAGGTGAAAGGGATTGACAGGGTAGATGTAGGGAGGATGTTTCACCTCGAGGGGGAATCTAGAACTAGGGGGCACAGTTTCAGAATCACCCTTTTAAAACGGAGATGAGGAGGAATTACTTCTCAGAGGGTCATAAATCTTTGGAATTCTCTACCCCAGAGAGCTGTGGAGGCTGGGTCAGTGAATATATTCAAGGCCGAGATTGACAGACTTTTGAAAAACAGGGTAGACAAAGGTTATGGGGAGTGGGCAAGAAAGTGGAGTTGAGGCCAAGATCAGATCAGCCACGATCTCATTGAATGGCGGAACAGGCTCGAGGGGCCGAATGGCCTCCTCCTGCTCCTATTTCTTATATTCTTATGTGACAACACACAACACTGGACAGGTACAGGTGGTCAATCAGCCTCCGAGAGATAAGAGAGAATTCTGACAAAGAATGCAAACCGTAATCCGTCCTATCGCTGACTGACCCACTCGGGGGCATTTCCATCATCTGTTTCGAGACCGTGTTTGACATAGTCCCCCATTTCCCCTCCCCCCGTTCTTATTGGCGAGGCCTCAATATGGCGTAGGGCTGAAACAGTGTCTCATCAGTGAGATTAGTAGGAGGTTACCCACAATCTCTGGAAGCTCCTCTCCTCATTTTAGTTTTAAGGGGACCTCCTTTTAGGTTTTTTAAGAATAGTGAGGGGCAAAACATTCAGATTCCAGCGTCCTTGTAAATCGTATATGGTGAGAGAAATAGTAAAACACCTCATTGGTGCAGTAGGAGGTCAGAGCTAAGGTGCATTATTGAAAGAAAGAAAGAATTCCATTTATATAGCCCTTTCATGTCCTTAGGACATCCCAAAGCGCTTAACAGCCAATGAAGTACTTTGAAATGCAGTTAGTGTTGTAATGTAGGAAATGCAGCAGCCAATTTGCGCATCGCAAGCTCCCACAAACAGCCATTAAATAATTATCAGATAATGTTTTCGTGATATTGATTGAGGGATAAATATCAGGCAGGACACCGGGGAGAACGCCCCAGCTCCTCAACATAGCGCAGTAGGATCTTTTACATCCACCTGAGAGGGCAGACGGAGCCTCGGTTTAACGACTCGTCTGAAAGACGGCACCTCTGACGGTGCCGCACTCCCTCAGCACTGCACTGAAGTGTCGGCCTGGATTTTTGCTCTCCAGTCTCGGGAGTGGGAGCTTGAACCCGCGTCGTTCTGACTCCGAGGCGAGAGTGCTACCCACTGAGTCGCGGCTGACTCTTTTGAAAGAAGGCTTACTTTTAAATTGTGCTTTATCACATCTCTCAGGAACTCTTGCATACAGTGAATTGTTTTGAAGTGTAAATTGGCAGCCAATGTTGTGCAGATGACATTGGCTGCCAATTTAAGCCCAGTAAGATCCCACACAAACAGACGGGGCCCAGCTACCTCAAGAAAGGTGAGCGGCAATGTCAAGGGATCATCATCACCTCCAAGTTCACTCTAAGTCATTTGTGTTTTGCACATTATATATATTGTGTCTTGCAATTATATAGGACCTTGGTGAGACAACACCTGGAGTACCGTGTGACGTAAGAAAACTACTAGGCACTTGGCCTAAGCGTTAAACAAAGCTTTAATCAACTGTTTTACAACATGGAGGTCCAGTTGTGTCCTTCACTAGTTCCTGTTAAGAATGTCCTGCGCAAGCTGGGCCCGTGCCAGAGTATTTATACTCTCCCTGGACAACGCCGCCCGCAGGCCTCTCAGTATTATTTCATAAGCCTTTCTTTCATGAATGACTGATTCATGTCACTCTGTACAGTATTAGTCTCCTTACATAAGGAAGGATAGACTTGCCTTAGAGTGAGTGCAACAAAGGTTAACTAGACTGATTCCTGGGATGAAGGGCTTGTCCTATGAGGAGAGACTAGGCCTATATTCTCTAGAGTTTAGAAGAATGAGAGGTGATCTCATTGAAACATACAAAATTCTTACAGGGGCTTGACAGGATAGATGCTGGGAGGATGTTTCCCCTGGCTGAAGAGTCTAGATCTAAGGGTCACAGTCTCAGAATAAAGGGTCAGCCATTTAGGACCGAGATGAGGAGAAATGTCTTCACTCAGAGGGTGATGAATCTTTGGAATTCTCTACCCCAGAGGGCTGTGGATGCTCAGTCATTGAGTATATTCAAGACAGAGATTGATAGATTTTTGAATACTAAGGGAACTAAGGGATATGGGAATAGTGCAGGAAGGTGGAGCTGAGGTAGAAGGTTAGCCATGATCTTATTGAATGGCGGAGCAGGCTCAAAGGGCCAAATGGCATACTCCTGCTCCTATTTCTTATGTTTTTATGTTCTTGCTGTCATTCCTTCATCGTCGCTGTGTCGTAATCCTACCCGACATTTTGGGAGCACCATCGCCACAAGGACTGCAGTAATTCAAGAAGATGACCCACCACCTCCGAGATGGGCAATAAATGATGTCTTTATCGGTGTAGCCCAGATGCCAAGAATAACTAACAATGCAGCAATGAGACGTTTGACCAATAGCCTGCTTCAGGTAGTGCTGAGTAGGATAGTGTAGAAGAAAGTCTTCTCTGTATCTAACTGGGGGTGCTCGATGAAGACACTGGGTGCCTGAAATGCGGGAAGATTTCCACTGCCATTGCTCTCGCATTAATAAAGGATTGATCAGACGGAAAAAAAAAAGTAACCTTGCTGGAATCTTAATATTTCAGAAAAAGAAAGCTTAGTAAACAAAATTCCTAATCTTTTCCACTTTTTAATTCATTCTCGGAATGTGGGCGATGCTGCCAAGACGAAGCATTTATCGCCCATGAGAAGGTGGTAGTGAGCCGCCTTCTTGAACCGAGGCAGTCTTAGTATCACAAAAGGTGGCCCATTGTCCCTGTGCTGGCTCTTTGAAGAGCTATCCAGTTAATCCTACTCCTCCGCTCTCTCCCCGTAGCCCTGCAATTTTTTTCCCTTCAAGCATTTATCTAATTCTCTTTTGAAAGTTACTATTGAATCTGCTTCCACCACCCTTTCAGGCAGTGCATTCCGGATCACAACAACTCGCTGGGTTTTAAAAAAAAAATGTTTCCTCATCTCCCCTCTGGTTCTTTTGCCCATCGCCTTAAATCTGTGTCCTCTGGTTACCGACCCTTCTGCCACTGGAAGCAGTTTCTCCTTATTTACTCGATCATGATTTTGAACACCTCTATCAAATCTCCCCTTAACCTTGGAAAAACTCAGCAGGCCAGGCAACATCCATGGAGAGAGAAATAGAGTCAACATTTCAGGTCGAAACCCTTCGAAACCTGACAAAGGGTTTGACCCGAAACATTGACTCTATTTCTCTCTCCACGGATGTTGCCTGGCCTGCTGAGTTTTTCCAGCATTTTCTGTTGTTATTTGGGATTTCCAGCATCCGTAGTATTTTGCTATTGTACCCCCCTTAACTTCAAGGAGAACAATCCCAGTTTCTGCACACAACTGAATCCCTCATCCCTTACACCATGATTGAAAATCTCCACTGCACCCTCTGTGTGGTGAAGGAGGTGCTCCCACAGTGTTGTTGGCTAGGGAGTTCCAGGATTTTGACCCAGTGAAGGAATGGCGATACATGCCTGAATCTGGGAAAAGAGGGGTGCAGAGCGACAGCGAGAAAGAGTCTTCATTCCAGGCCCGAACTGGCTCTTGCAGAGTCAGAATTAATTGCCTGCAAAACCTCGGTGTTTTGAAGGTTTTTTTATTCCTTCACGGGATGTGGGCATCACTGGCAATGCCAGCATTAATTGCCCATCCCTAATTGCCCTTTGATACAACAGAGTGGCTTCTCGGCCATTTCAGAGGGCAGTTAACCACATTGCTGTGGGTCAGGAGTCACATACACCAGACCGGGTATGGACGGCAGATTTCCTTCCCTAAAGGGCCAGGATAAAGCAGCCCGCTTGATTGGCACTCCATCCACCTTCAACATTCACTCCCTCCATCTACAAGATGCACTGCAGCAACTCGCCAAAGCTCCTTCAACAGCACCTTCCAAACCCGCGACCTCTACCACTTAGAAGGACAAGGGCAGCAGATGCATGGGAACATCACCACCTACAAGTTCCCCTCCAAGCCGCACACCATCCTGACTTGGACCTGTATCGCCGTTCCTTCACTGGCGGTGGGCCAAAATCCTGGAACTCCCTTCCTAACAGCATTGTGGATGTACCTACACCATATGGACTGCAGCGGTTGAAGAAGGCGGCTCACCACCATCTTCTCGAGGGCAATTAGGGATGGGCACTAAATGCAGGCCTAGCCAGCGATGCCCACATCCCATCAATCTGATAGTTTCATGGTCACCATTACTGATACTAGCTTTGTAATCCAAATTTCATTTAATTAACTGAATTTAAGTACCCCAGCTGCCGTGGTGGGATTTGAACTCATCATTAGTCCAGGTCCTCCAGATTAGTAGTCCAGTAACATAACCGCTATGCTACCGTACCCGTTAGATCATGGAGGCCCAGCCTGTGTATGGGATTAACACCGGCTGCTGTCCTGGGTACTGCACCATTGCTGTGATTTAGGGCCATTCCTACTTGCAGAGAGCAACAAGACTGACGTGTGTTGCTGCAGAGTGCCTGAGGAATTTCAATTCATTGCTGTTTTTCTTTTATCAAGTCAGAAGTCTGCTCTGTATTAGCCAAGCAACATTTTTCACACTGTGCAGGGTGCTCAGTACCTTATCAGCTTGTAACAGAGCTATTGAAAGATAACTGTGAGAGGCCATTGAACAAGCTGTGTGGGAAGTACTTCATTCAATTATAGTGCAGCCCTGGCTCCCTCTTACTGTGAGGCACAAGGTATAAATCACAGCGGCTTTTCCTGTTCTATTATAACTTTCTCAGGGCATGAAGAAGAAGAACCACTTGCATTTATGTAGTGCCTTTAACATAGTAAAACGTCCCAAGTTGCTTCACAGGAGTGTAATCAGATAAAAACCTGACACTGAGCCACATAAGGAGATATTAGAATCATAGAAATTTATGGCACAGAAGGAGGCCATTCGGCCCATCGTGTCTGTGCTGGCCGAAAAACAGCTATCTGGCCTAAATAACAACAGAAAATGCTGGAAAACCTCAGCAGGTCAGGCAACATCCGTGGACAGAAATTTGAGTTGACGTTTCGGGTCGAACCCTTCTAGGGTTCGACCCGAAACGTCAACTCAAATTTCTGTCCACGGATGTTGCCTGACCACCACCTGAGGTTTTCCAGCATTTTCTGTTGTTATTTCGGATTTCCAACATCCGCAGTATTTTGCTATCGTACTAGTATCTGGCCTAATCCCACTTTCCAGTTCTTGGTCCGTAGCCCTGTAGGTTACAGTGCTGCAAGGGCATATCCAAGTACTTTTTAAATGCGATGAGTGTTTCTGCCTCTACCACCCCTTCAGGCAGTGAGTTCCAGACCCCCACCACCCTCTGGGTGAAAAAGTTCTCCTCAATTCAATGCAGTTCAATTTTATTTGTCATATATGCAGCAGACGTGTGTACTGCACAATGAAATGTTGATTTTTACGAGTCCTCCCAACATTGGAATAACTCCCCTCTAATCCTTCTACCAATTACTTTAAATCTATGCCCCCTGGTTATTGACCTCTCTGCTAAGGAAAATAGGTCCTTCCTAACTACGGAGTCCTGCTTTACAGAGTACTAAATTCGGGAATTTGGTGAGTGAGGGAATTTGGTGAGGTGGAGGTAAGAGGTGCTGCTTGATACATAAAAAAATATATACAGTATAAGCAACTAGGGTTAAATTAGGACTGTGGGCTAAGTTACAGTAAAGACCTAAAGCGTATAACTAAATTTAATAAATTAAACAAGGTTATTACCTAGATTAAAAACTATTAATAGACGATTGAGTATTTCAAAACTTGAAAACCTAATTAGTTAAATAAAATACAATAGAGATGTCAGGGCAGGCGATGTGTTGCAGCTGTAGCATGTGGGAGCTGGTGGACGCCAGTGTGAGCCACAGCAACCACATCTGCAGTAAGTGCCTGCAGCTCGAGCAACTTCGGCTCAGAGTTGAGGAGCTGGAGTCCGAGCTGCAGACATTGCGGGGCATCAGGGAGGGAGAAAGTTACCTGGACGCTTTGATCCAGGAGGCAGTCACACCCCTTAGGTTAAGTAGTTCAGATTTGGTCCGTGGTCAGGGACAGAAGGGTGTGACTATGAGTGATGCAGGTATGGGGATCCAGAAGGTAGCATTGGAGGAGCCTCAGCCTTTGCACTTGTCCAACAGCTACGAGGTTCTTGCAGCCTGTGTGGACGAGAGCAGGGACTGCAGGGAGGATGAGCAAACTGACCACAGCACCGTGGTACAGGGGGCCATTCAAGTTGGGGGAGTAAAAAGGAATGCAGTAGTGGTAGGGGACAGTATAGTTAGGGGGACAGATACTGTTCTTTGCAGCCAAGAGCGAGAGTCCCGAAGGCTGTGTTGCCTGCCCGCGTTAGGGGCTGGAGAGGTACTTGGAGTGGGAGGGGAAGGATCCAGTTGTTGTGGTCCACGTCGGTACCAACGACATACATAGGACTAAGAAAGAGGCTCTGCTGAGGGAGTATGAGCTAAATTAAAAAGCAGAACCACAAAGATAATAATCTCTGGATTATTAACTGAGCCACAAGCAAATTTGCATAGGGCCAATAAGATCAGAGAGTTGAATGCGTGGCTCAAGGATTGGTGTGGGAGAAATGGGTTTCGATTCATGGGGCACTGGCACCAGTACTGGGGAAAGAGGGAGCTGTTCCGTTGGGACAGGCTTCAATTGAACTGTGCTGGGACCAGTGTCCTGGCGAATCGAATAACTAGGGCGGTAGATAGGGCTTTAAAATAAATAGTGGCGGGGGGGGGGGGGGGGTTCAGGTGAGGGGAAACTTAGAAAGTTAAAGAGAAAGGACAAGGCAGTAGTGCAGGGTAATGATAACCAGAGTGTGACATGAAGGGACAGAGCGTACAAGCATAAGTGCACCAGCAAATAGGGTCAGAGTAGGGAAAAGTGGTAAAAAGACAAAATTAAAGGCACTTTATCTGAATGCACGCAGCATTCGTAATGAGATAGAGGAATTGACAGCACAAATAGAACTAAATGGGTATTATCTGATAGCCATTACAGAGACGTGGCTGCAAGGTGAACTGAATATTCAGGGGTATTTGACATTTCAGAAGGATAGGCAGAAAGGCAAAGGAGGTGGGGTAGCTCTGTTAATAAAGGATGAGATCAGTACAGTAGTGAGAAATGATCTTGGCTCAGAAGATCAAGATGTAGAATCAGTTTGGGTGGAGATAATAAGAAATAATAAGGGAAAGAAGTCACTGGTGGGAGGAGTCTATAGGTCCCCTAAAAGTAGCTACACTGTAGGACAGAGTATAAATCAAGAAATAAAGGGGGCTTGTAAGAAAGGTACTGCAATAATCGTGAGCGATTTTAATCTTCATATAGATTGGACAAATCAAATTGGCAAAGGTAGCTTTTAGGACGAGCTCATAGAGTGTATTCAGGACAGTTTCTCAGAACAATACGTTGTGGAACCAACCAGGAAAGATTTGGCAGATGGAGTATAATGTGGGAAAATGTGAGGTTATCCACTTTGGTAGGAAGGATAGAAAAGCAAAATATTATTTAAATGGAGAGAGACTACAGAATGCTGCAGTACAGAGGGATCTGGGGGCCCTTATACATGAAACACAAAAAGTTAGCGTGCAGGTACAGCAAGTAATTAGGAAGGCAAATGGAATGTTGTCCTTTATTGCAAGGGGGATGGAATATAAAAGTAGGGAAGTCTTGCTACAACTGTACAGGGCGTTGGTGAGACCACACCTGGAGTACTGCGTACAGTTTTGGTCTCCTTATTTAAGGTGTGACATACTTGCATTGGAGGCAGTTCAGAGAAGGTTCACTAGGTTGATTCCTGGGATGAAGGGGTTGTCATATGAGGAAAGGTTGAGTAGGTTGGGCCGATACTCATTGGAGTTTAGAAGAATGAGAGGTGATTTTATTGAAACATAAGATTCTGAGGGGTCTTGACCGGGTGGATGCTGAGAGGATGTTTCCCCTCGGGGAATCTAGAACTAGGGGGCATAGTTTCAGGATAAGGGGTCGCCCGTTTAAGACGGAGATGAAGAGGAATTTCTTCTCTGGGGGTCGTGAATATTTGGAATTCTCTACCCCAGAGAGCTGTGGAGGCTGAGTCATTGGCCCTGAAATTAGGATCGGGAGCTTGCCGCGCGTGCAAGCCCCCGATGTGCACTCACCCTGCGCGCCGACATCTGAAGCCCGGGCCTGCTTGCATTTCCTTTCACAGGCCCAGTTCAGCTGTCGGCGCGATGTGCTTAACTGATCCAGCGGCGTAGTTAGTGCGATGTGCCGGCTGGGATCAGGTGAGCACTGTGCAGCCAATCCGGGGAGGGGAAACTCATTCGTGAGTTTGAGAGTAAGAACTGTCAAACTCATGAAAAGTATAGGCTGCCAAAACACTACTAAAACGTTAAATAAAATTTTAAAAAACATCCCACTGATTATATTAACTATAAATAAGTATTAAAAAATGTTTTAAACAATTAATCAATTTTTTGAAAAAAATAAATTTTTTAAAAATCGGGTCTAAAACTAAACTTACCTTACTGTAAATTCTTTAAAAATAATAAACCTGTGGAGAAAAAAAAAATTCTAAATTGTACTAAAAGCCCACTTACCTGTAAAACTAAGTACTTACGTCTGGTTTTTCCACGCGTAAAAACCGGAGGCCTTTACACTCGGGCAACTCTGGGGGGAAAAAAAAGGAATTTCACTGCACACGCGCTGCCTGTGCAGTCGCACGCGTACTGCCTCTTAACCCCTTGGGTCAGAGGACAGGAAATGCCGGTTTTCAGCGCATGCGCTGTGCATGCTGAAAACCGGCAATTCCTCCAGGCACACGCGTGAGTACCCCGTCCGTACTCACGCGTTGGGCCCGGAATTATTGGGCCATTGAATATATTCAAGGCTGAGATAGACAGACTTTTGAACTACAGGAGAGTCAAGGTTTATGGGGAACAGGCAGAAAAGTGGAGTTGGGGCCAAGATCAGATCAGCCATGTCTTGTTGAATGGCAGAGCAGGCTCGAGGGCTTGAATAGCCTACTCCTGCTCCTATTTCTTATGTTCTTAACCACTCTATCTAGGCCTCTCATAATTTTATACACCTCGATTAAGTCTCTCCTCAGCCTCCTCTGTTCCAAAGAAAACAACTCTAGCCTATCCAATCTTTCCTCCTAGCTAAAATTCACCACTCCTGGCAATAACTTCGTAAATCCCCTCTGTACCCTCTCTACTGCAGTCGCATCCTTCCTGTAATGTGGTGACCAGAACTGTACGCAGTATTCTAGCTGTGGCCTAACTAGTGTTTTATACAGTTCAAGCATAACCTCCCTGCTCTTATATTCTGTGCCTCATCTAATAAAGGAAAGTATCCCGTATACCTTCTTAACCACCTTATCTACCTGTCCTGCTACCTTCAGGGATCTGTGGACATGCACTCCAAGGTCCCTCTGTTCCTCTACACTTCTCAGCATCTTACCATTTATTGTGTATTCCCTTGCCTTGTTAGCCCTCCCCAAATGCATTACCTCACACTTCTCTGGATTGAATTCCATTTGCCACTTTTCTGCCCACCTGGCTAGTCCACTGTTATCTTCCTGCAGTCTACAGCTTTCTTCCTCACCATCAACCACACGGACAATTTTTGTATCATCGGCAAACTTCTTAATCACGCCCCTACATTGAAGTCTAAATCCGGACAGGTGACCCAAAGCTTGGTCGAAGAACACAGAACACAGAAACCCCACAGTGCAGATAGAGGCCATCTCGGCCCATCGAGCCTGCACTGACACACATCCCACCCGATCCCCGTAACCACCACATATCCCACCCTATCCTCGTAACCCCACGTATTTAATCCCCCTAACACCAAGGGTCAATTTATCATAGCCAATCATCCTAACCCGCACATCTTTGGACTGTGGGAGGAAACCGGAGCACCCGGAGGAAACCCACGCAAACACGGGGAGAATGTGCAAACTCCACACAGACAGTCACCGGAGGCCGGATTCGAACCCAGGTCCCTGGCGCTGTGAGGCAACAGTGCTAACCACTATGCCACCGTGCTAGTGGTAGGTTTTAAGGAGCGTAATAAAGGGAGAGGTGGAGAGGTTTAGGGAGGGAATTCCAGAGCTCGGAGCCTAGGCAGCTGAAGGCACAGCCGCCATTACAATCAGGGATGCGCAGGAGGCCAGAATTAGAGGAGCGCAGATATCTCGGAGGGTTGTAGGGCTGAAGGAGGTTACAGAGATAGGGAGGGGCGAGGGCATGGAGGGATTTGAAAACGAGGATGAGAATTTTACAATTGAGGCGTTGCCGGACCAGCAGCCAGTGTAGCTTAGTGAGCACAGGGGTGATGGGTGAACGGGACTTGGTGCGAGTTAGGATACGCGCAGCCGAGTTTTGGATGAGCTCAAGTTTACGGACATATAAGAACACGGTACGGTAGTGACACAGTGTAGTGGTTATGGTACTGGACTCGCAACCCAGAGATTGTCAGTTCAAATTCCACCATGGCAAGTTGTGGAGCTGAGTAAATCTGGTCATTTGTGGCTGAGCAGCAGAATAAAATGACCATGGCATGAAAGGGAGACGGTTTGTGATATGGTGAAGATCAGGGACATTAAAAATGGAGGCATTCAATTATTGAGCAGATCAGTGGACATATAGAAACATAGAAAAATAGGAGCAAGAGTAGGTCATTCGGACTTTCGAGCCTGCTCCGCCATTCAATATGATCATGGCTGATCCTCTATCTCAATACCATATTCCCACTCTCTCCCCATACCCCTTGATGCCTTTTGTGTCTAGAAATCTATCTATCTCCTTCTTAAATGCTGGTGTTTATGCAGGTGGTGGATTAAGGAGAGGAGCTGGGACTCTCAGAACATGGGAATTTGGAGTTAGGTCGGAGATCAGCCATGATCTCATTGAATGGCGGAACAGGCTCGAAGGGCTAAATGGCCTATTCCTGTTCCTATGTTCTATCTACTCAAGGAATGTGCCGTTGCTCCCAACACACAAATCCAGTCCCATTCTATGTAGTTGACGCTTAATGCCTTCCTAATAAGCTTCCTAATAAGTGTTAGTAAAAAAAAAAGACAGAAGGCCTACCTCAGGACACTAGGGGAGAGCAATATATGTAGATATGCTAGGATCACCCATATGTTACAACAGTGACTACACTTCAAAAGTACTTAATTGGCTGTAAACGCTTTGGGACGTCTCAAGGTCATGAAAAGCACTGTATAAATGCAAGTCTGTCTTTTTATAACACAAGAACAAATAAAATCTATTTGTTTAAGAATAGGAAAGGACCAAAGGGGTATAGACAGGTTAAGTGAGTGGGCAAGAACATGGCAAATGGAATATAATGTGGAGAAATGTGAAGTTATCCACTTTGGCAGGAAAAATAGAAAAGCAGAATATTTTTGGAATGGTGAGAGATTGGGAAATGTTGGTCTTCAGAGGGACCTGGGTGTCCTTGTACACGAATCACTGACAGTTAACATGCAGGTACAGCAAGCAATTAGGAAAGCAAATGATATGTTGGCCTTTATTACAAGAGGATTTGAGTATAAGAGTAAAGAAGTCTTAATGCAATTACAGGAAACTTTCGATTAACCGGCACCTAAATAACCGGAAATGTTGGTTAACCGGCAAAATTCAGGAGTAGGTTCAGGTAACTTTTATTTTTTTACTCCATTTGTTGCTGTGCAAGGATGTGGCTGCAGCTGTTGCTAAGCTACAGAAACGCTTGCAACTTGTGCCCATTGTTCTGAAGCTGCAGGGTTTGTTGCTTTATGAGAGCGCCGTATCTTTTACTATAGCGTTCGGTTATCCGGAATTTTTGATGGAGCGGCACCACGTCGGTCCCGTCCGTGCCGGATAAAAAAAAGTTTCCTGTATATAGGGCCCTGGTGAGACCACACCTGGAGTATTATGTACAGTTTTGGTCTCCTTAACTAAGGAAGGATATACTTGCCATAGAGGGAGTGCAACGAAGGTTTACCCAGGACCGGCAGGGGGGGGGGGGGGGGGGGGGGATTGTCCTTTGAAGAGAGATTGAGGAATCTAGGCCTATATTCTCATTGAAACATACAACATTCTTACAGGGCTTGACAGGGTAGATGCTGAGAGGATGTTTCCCCTTGGCTGAGGAGTGGAGCATAAACGCCGGCATGGACTGCTTGGGCCGAATGGCCTGTTTCTGTGCCGTATATCCTATGTAAAAACTAGGGGCCACTGTCTCAGAATAAGGGCTGTTTTTTTGGAAAACGCTACCGCTGATGGTGCTGCTCAGGGCAAATTCACAACTAGCTGGGCTTGTAAAGGGACCTTTCCCTGTGACAAATAACTTTGAAATATGAGAAGTTTTGGTGGGCTGCTAAATGCTGAGCCCGAGTACAACATCTGCCCTCGGACACTGCTTCAGCACGGCGTGAAGGAGCAATCGGCGACGAGCAGGGAATGATTCAAGCCCGATTAATTCGGGAACTGACCTGCCTAAACTGCAAAGTTGCTGTTTTCTACATCTTGCGTGCATTAGTTACATAACATTGAACCAGAGTTTAACGATTAGCCACCAATTTCTCCTATATATCTTGTTCTGTGATTATTTTACAGAATATAGACAGTGATGCGATTGCAACACGGATTCGGGATTTAAAGCCATGCCGTGTGTTTTTAAAATGGTGATTATGTGAAGTTCTGTATTTATTTGTTGTAAAGAAAGCAGCTGACAATTGAATTTGAGGACAGTCACAAATCTGACAAAGGAAAGCTCTGCTCTGTTGAGATACTTTCACTGTCTTCTTTAGAGTTTCAGTGAAGTGGAACAGAGATTTTTACACTACATTAACTTGAGCCATGAATAACACCCAGCAGTACCATTGTTGATTCCGTCCTTTCACACTTAGGTTGTGACTGGAGAGAGCACAAAGGTGAATTGTTATTGGTCTTTCACTGGCAGGGCAGGTTGAGAAAGTGGTTAAAAAAGAATACGGGATCCTGGGCTTCATAAATAAAAGCAAGGCTGTTATGATGAACCTTTATAAAACACTGGTTCGGCCTCAACTGGAGTATTATTTCCAATTCTGGGCACCGCACTTTAGGAAGGATGTGAAGGCCATAGAGAGGGTGCAGCAAAGATTTACAAGAATGGTTCCAGGGATGAGGGACTTCAGTTATGTGGGTAGACTGGAGAAGCAGGAGTTGTTCTCTTTGGAGCAGAGAAGGTCGAGAGGAGATTTTACGGAAGTGTTCAAAATCATGAGGTGTTTCGACAGAGTAGATAGAGAGAAACTGTTCCCTTTGGTAGAAGGGTTGAGAACCAGAGGACACAGATTTAAGGTGATTGGCAGAAGAACTAAAGGCGACATGAGGAAAAACTTTGTTACTCAGCGAGTGGTTAGGATCTGGAATGCACTGCGAGAGAGGGTGGTGGAGACAGATTCGATCGTGGCTTTCAAAAGGGAATTGGTTAAGTAGCTGAAGGGAAAAAAAATTGCAGGGTTACGGGGAAAGGGCGGGGGAGTGGGACTAGCTGAAGTGCTCTTGCAGAGAGCCGGCACGGGCTCGACGGGCCGAAGGGCCTCCTTCTGTGCTGTGTAACCATTCTATGGAGCTGGTCTCGGGACCAGTTTGAGCTGATGATCCAGGAGTGTTTCACAACAGCATGCAATTTTATGTGTCCCACTGTGTATTAGCGCGAAGAATAAGCCCAGCAACAACAATGAGTTTTAAGATTAAGGTGACACGTAGCCAGCCATATTTATATTGTAAGATACCCTAGTCGTGTATACATACGTACGTAAAGTTAGAATTTGGTTTAATCTCAGAAGATTAAGGTTTTTTGCTTAGAAATGGCTTATAGATTTGTACTGTGGCTAGAACTAATGAAATGGTTAAAGTTGTTCATTCCCAGGATGCTTTAGGGTTTAATGTGTCAGGGTACAATTTAGCTGACTGTGTGGTTTAGCTTCTGCTGTGATGCAGGATGTGTGATTCGTGCCTGTTGACTGCTTTTTGTCGCCACATTTTGAAACGAGGATAGCCCAGACCGTCTTGAGATAGGAAGAGGGACAATCGGCCAGGATGGTAAACAAGTTGGCATCTGGTGTTTTGTAGGAAATATCTCATTTCTGGGGGGTCTTGCTCACAATGACACTTGCCATGCCATAATGAATCAGCAAGGACAGTGTTTGTGAGAGGTGACCTATAAAGACCTTGAGCTTTCCTTAATAATTTGTAGAGAGAGTCTGGACCGAAAGGCTCGATGAAGGTTATGTTTCTACCCAATTGGGTAATTGAGTTTATTTCTCGGTGTGTCTACTGCTTAGAGACATTGGGCTGGATTTTGATACTGGAGGCGTGTAGGAGGCGGGACTACAGCTTTTGGGGTTGTAGTCCCGCCTCCATCGAGTTGTGGCCAACCCACGCGATTTTCACTTGATTGACCTTGTTGAGCCCACCCAGCGAGCTCAGCAGGCCAATTAAGGGCCACCCGGCAACAGGTGACGTCACAGATAGATATTTCATCTGTCAAGAGCTTTTGACAGCTCTTTGAAGCTGTCAAACACTGACAATCTGTACTCCAAGTTAATTCCTTCCTCTCAGGCTGATTTAGAGATCGCTCCAGAACAGAAAGCTGAATGCTGCAACTTTTGACAGCTCGCAGCCATTCTGCTTTCTGTGCCAGTGAGATGAGGGACTCCCAAGACCTGAAGGAAGGAAGGCAGTAAAGGTAAGTAAAACTTATTTAAACACTTTACACACACCAAACACACTTACCTCTGCACTCATGCACCCATCACTCACCTGAACACCAGTCATCTCGAACCCTTCAGCCCGACAGTCCGCCTCGCTAACTTGGCGTGGTTTGGAGCCGTTGGGAATCCCACACTTCAACAATAAAAATAGGGATTAGGCTAAAAACTGCCTGTTAACTACCTGTTAACAGGCAGTTAATTGGCACTAATCCCCTTCCTGCCTCGGGGAGGCGGCTCCCAGCACAGGTTGGGTATTCGCCTCCTTTGAAACTGGCATGGAGGCGGGTTGGGGGCGGGATGGGTTCGTGCCCCCCGATTTCGAGATTTTAACTCCCCACACGCCTCCAATCCCGCGTCCATGGCCCAATGAAAATCCTGCCCATTGTGTGTGTCAAAAACACAATAAAAGGATTAAGTTGCAACCATTTTTGGTTTGTCAGATTCGAATTGTCGTACAGCATGGTTATATTAAATATTGGGGAGCACCCCGCAATAAAGTCATGTGCCCAGAGATACTTGAACCCACTTCTAGTAATGCCAATAGGTCGGGTTTGATGGTAACCAAGTGGGATTATTGGGATGGGTTTGAAGCTGGCCGAATTTTGTTCAGTAAACTGGGTCAAACTGCCCGGACCATAAGATGCTTACGGATTATCTTCCCATTGGTCAAGGTTGGACTTTACCCAATCTCCCAGAGATGAAAAGGCCGAGATAATATGGCTGAACCACGTCGTCCATGCCAAAAACCGAAGGAGTTTAAATTCAGGGTAAACTAGTAGAGGTTCAGAGATGGATGGAAATAATGTGCTCAAACCCATGTGCCGATTAAGGAAATAAGCATAAAGGATTATTTTCTCAACCTAGGGAATTAAAGATGTTTTTGGCAGGAAGTCAAACAGCTGCATGCCATCAGTGATGGGCCTTGAATCCACATTATGAATAGGCTTGGTATATACAAAGTGAGGATTATTATTGCTTTCCGAACACTACAGTATGGGCTGCTTGATTACAAAGTTACAGCAACATCTAGATGTACTGTAATCACAATATATGGCTGTACTGAGCTCACGGTTTAGCACTTTCGGGGGGTTGGTGGGGGGGAGATGGACCATCAGGTCCTATTGCAATCCAGCTGTGTCTCGGTCGGTAGCACACCCGCCTCTTGAGTTGGAGGGTTGTGGATTTAAGTCCCATTCCAGAGATTTGAGCACAAAATCTAGGCTGGCACTCCAGCGCTCTGAGGGAGAGCTGCACGATCAGAGGTGCCATTTTTCGGGTGAGATGTCAACTTGAGACTCCATCTTACCTCCCCTATGTGGAGGTATCAGTCATCATATCCTATAATAGAAAGAAAAAACAAAGATTTATATTTATGTAGCGCTTTTCTCGACCCCAGGATGTCCCAAAGCACTTTACAGCCAGTGAAGTACTTTTGAAGTGTAGTCACTGTTGTAATGTAGGAAGCACGACAGCCAATTTCTGCACAGAAAGATCCCACAAACATAATATGATAATGACCAGATAATCTCTTTTTTATACAATTTTAAAATTCTCATCCTTGTCTTCCAATCCCTCCATGGAAACATAGATGATAGGAGCAGGAGTAGGCCATTTGGCTCCTCGAGCCTGCTCCGCCATTCAATGGGATCATGGCTGATCATCCAAATTCAGTACCCTGTCCCTGTCTTCCCCCCATATCCCTTGATCCCTTTAGCCTTAAGAAATATATCCAACTCCTTCTTGAATATATTTAATGAATTGGCCTCTACTGCCCTCTGTGGTAGAGAATTCCACAGGTTCACCACTCTCTGAGTGAAGAAATTCTTCCTCATCTCTGTCCTAAATGGCTTACCCCTTATCCTTAGACTGTGACCCCTGGTTCTGGACTCCCCGACCATCGGGAACATCCTTCCTGCATCTAGTCTGTCTAGTCCTGTTAGAATTTTATAAGTTTCAATGAGATCACCTCTCATTCTTCTAAACTCCAGCGAGTATAAGCCCAATCAACCCAATCTCTCCTCATACGTCATTCCTGCCATCCCAGGTAGCAGCCTGGTGAATCTTCGCTGCACTCTCTCCATGGCAAGAACATCCTTCCTCAGATAAGGCGACCAAAACTGCACACAATACTCAAGATGTGGTCTCACCAAGGCCCTGTACAGCTGCAGCAAGACATCCTTGTTCCTGTACTCAAACCCTCTCGCTACGAAGGCCAACATACCATTTGCCTTCTTAACCGCCTGCTGCACCTGCATGCTTACCTTCAGCGACTGGTGCACCAGGTCTAGTTGCACTTCCCCTTCTCCCAATCTATTGCCATTCAGATAATAATCTGCCTTCCTGTTTTTGACACCAAAGTGGATAACCTCGCATTTATCCACATTATATTGCATCTGCCATGCTTCTGCCCAATCACCCAACCTGTCCAAATCATACTGGAGTTTCTCGGCATCCTCCTCACAGCACACACGCCCACCCAGCTTTGTGCCATCTGCAAACTTGGGGATATTACATCTAGTTCCCTCGTCTAGATCATTAATATATATTGTGAATAGCAGTGGTCCAAGGACCGATCCCAGCGGTACCCCACGAGTCACTGCCTGCCACTCAGAAAAAGACCCGTTTATTCCAACTCTTTGCTTTCTGTCCGCCAACCAGTTCTCTATCCAAGTCAATACCTTGCCCCCAATCCCATGTGCTTTAACTTTGCACGCTAATCTCTTATGCGGGACCTTATCGAAAGCCTTTTGAAAGTCCAAATACACCACATCCACTGGTTCTCCCTTATCTATTTTACCAGTTACATCCTCAAAAAATTCCAGTAGATTAGTCGAGCACGATTTATCTTTTGTAAATCCATGTTGACTTTGTCCGATCCTGTCACTGTTTTCCAAGTGCTCTGCTATTACATCTTTTATAATGGACTCTAGCATTTTCCCCACTGCCAATGTCAGGCTTACCGGTCTGTAATTCCCCGTTTTGTCTCTACCACCTTTTTTGAATAGTGGGGTAACATTAGCTACCCTCCAATCCATGGGTACTGTTCCAGAGTCTATCGAATGATGGAAGATGACCAGCAATGCATCTACTATTTCTAGGGCCACTTCCTTAAGTACCCTAAGATGTAGATTATCGGGCCCTGGGGATTTATCGGCCTTCAATCCCGTCAATTTCCCTAACACCATTTTCCTACAAATACTGATTTCTTTCAGTTCCTCCCTTTCATCAGACCCTATGTTCTCCGACATCTCTGGGAGGTTATTTGTGTCCTCCTTTGTGATGACAGAACCAAAATATGTATTTAATTGGTCTGCCATTTCTTTGTTCCCCATTATAAATTCCCCTGATTCTGACTGTAAGGGACCTATGCTTGACTTCACCAATCTTTTCTCTTCACATATCTATAAAAGCTTTTACAGTCAGTTTTTATGTTCCCTGAAAGCTTACTCTCATACTCTATTTTCCCCCTCTTAATTAATCCCTTTGTCGAATCCTAAACTGCTCCCAATCCTCAGGTTTACTACTTTTTCTGGCCAATTTATATGCCCTCTCCTTGGATCTTATACTATCCCCAATTTCCCTTGTTAGCCACGGTTGAGTCACCTTTTTTGTTTTATTTTTATGCCAAACTGGGATGAACAAATTCTGTAGTTCATCCATGCGGTCTTTGAATGTTTGCCATTGCCTATCCACCATCAACCCTTTGAGTGACATTCCCCAATCAATCCTACCCAACTCGCGCCTCATACCGTCGTAGTTTCCTTTATTTAAATTCTGGACCCTAGTCTCTGAGTCAACTACTTCACTCTCCATCTTAATAAATAATTCTATCATATTATGATCGCTCTGATCCAAGGGGCCTCGTACAACAAGATTGCTAATTAATCCTTTCTCATTACATAATACCCAGTCTAAAATGGCCTGATTTCTAGTTGGTTCCTCGACATATTGGTCCAGGAAACCATCCTGTATACACTCCAGGAATTCCTCCTCCACAGTATTGTTACTAATTTGGTTAGCCTAATCTATATGTAGATTAAAGTCACCCATGATAACTGCTGTGCCCTTATTGCACGCTTCTCTAATTTCCCTTTTAATGCCATCCCCAACCTCTGCATTACTGTTTGGAGGTCTATATACCACTCCCACTAACGTTTTCTGCCCCTTGGTATTTCTCAGTTCTACCCATACAGATTCCACATCATCAGAGCTAATATCCTTCCTTACAATTGGGTTAATCCCCTCTTTAACCAGCAATGCTACCCCACCTCCTTTTCCTTTTTGCCTATCTTTCCTGAATATTGAATACCCCTGGATGTTGAGTTCCCAGCCTTGGCCACCCTGGAGCCATGTTTCCGTAATCCCAATCATATCATATTCGTTTACCTCTATTTGCACAGCTAATTCATCCACCTTATTACGAATGCTCCTTGCATTAAGACACAAAGCCTTCAGGCTTGTTTTTTTAACGCTCTTAGACCTTTTAGAATTATTATTTACTGTGGCCATGTTTGATTTAAATCATTGATTTCTTTGCCGCTTTTGTTTTTCTCCTTCCTGTCTTTTGCTTTTATCCTCGTTTCCCTTAGTCTCCTTGCTCAGGTTCCCAACCCCCTGCCATTTTAGTTTAAACCCTCCCCCAGAGCACTAGCAAACACTCCCCCTAGGACATCGGTCCCGGCCCTGCCCAGGTGCAAACCGTCCGGGGGTGCAGTTAACGGGGGATCATCCAGGCCTCTGGCTCCTGATCACTACACAGTAACCCCTGGTGGACGGTGCGCAGATAAACCTTGGGCGAGGCGGGGGAATCAAGCTGCGATGTAATGGCCTTTGTGTTCGAGTAACCCTGTTGGCACTTGCTGTCTGAGCACAGCCATGAAGTTCTGGCCATTTAATTGAGGTACTGGGTGAAGTCATAGAAACATAGAAACATGGAAGATAGGAGCAGGAGTAGGCCATTCGGCCCATCGAGCCTGCTCCGCCATTCAATGCGATCATGGCTGATCATCCACATTCAGTACCCTGTCCCTGCCTTCTCCCCATATCCCTTGATCCCTTTAGCCTTAAGAAATATATCCAACTCCTTCTTGAATATATTTAATGAATTGGCCTCTACTGCCTTCTGTGGTAGAGAATACTGCATACAGTTTTGGTGTCCATACTTAAGAAAAGACATACTTGCTCTTGAGTCAGTACAAAGAAGGTTCACTCGGTTAATCCTGGGGATGAGGGGGTGGTCATGAGGAGAGGTTGAGTAGATTGGGACTCTACTCATTGGAGTTCAGAAGAATGAGAGGCGATCTTATTGAAACATATAAGATTGTGAAGGGGCTTGATCGGGTGGATGCGGTGAGGATGTTCCCAATGATGGGTGAAACTAGAACTAGGGGACATAATCTTAAAATAAGGGGCTGCTCTTTCAAAACTGAGATGAGGAGAAACTTCTTCACTCAGAGGGTGGTAGGTTTGTGGAATTTGCTGCCCCAGAAAGCTGTGGAAGCTACATCATTAAATAAATTTAAAACAGAAATAGATAGTTTCCTAGAAGTAAAGGGAATTAAGGGTTACGGGGAGCGGGCAGGAAATTGGACATGAGTCTAGGTTCGGAATGGCCATGGCCCTGTGGGTCGTGGAGTGGGCCCAGGGGCCATGTAGCCTGGTTCTGCTCCTACTGTGTTCTAATTCTGTGTTAGATTTCAGGAGATGGTTTTATTCCTGTTCCTGGCTGGGGTGGAGATCGCCTTTACAGAAGGTAAGTACTGTAGAAAATATAGGGACAGAGTGATCTCCTGGAAGAATTTCGATCGCCTAGATGGGTCGGAGAGGAATTTCCCAGATTTTTTTCTCCCAAATTGGCCATTGGGTCTTTATCTGGTTTTTCGCCTCTCCCGGGAGATCACATGGGTTCGGGTGGATGCAGAGTGATAGAAGATTTGAGGTTAGGATCAGATCAGCCATGATCTTATTGAATGGTGGAGCAGGCTCGAGGGGCTGATTGGCCTACTCCTGCTCCTATTTCTTATGTTCTAATTCCACAGGTTCACCACTATCTGGGTGAAGAAATTCCTCCTCATCTCTGTCCTAAATGGCTTACCCCTTATCCTTAGACTGTGACCCCTGGTTCTGGACTCCCCGACCATCGGGAACATCCTTCCTGCATCCAGTCTGTCCAGTCCTGTCAGAACTTTATAAGTTTCAATGAGATCCCCTCTCATTCTTCTAAACTCCAGCAAGTACAAGCCCAATCGACCCAATCTCTCCTCATACGTCATTCCTGCCATCCCAGGTACCAGCCTGGTGAATCTTCGCTGAACTCCCTCCATGGCAAGAACATCCTTCCTCAGATAAGGCAACCAAAACTGCACACAATACTCAAGATGTGGTCTCACCAAGGCCCTGTTCCTGTACTCAAACACTCTCGCTACGAAGGCCAACATACCATTTGTCTTCTTAACCGCCTGCTGCACCTGCATGGTTGCCTTCAAGTCATGGAGCTATAACCCAAGCAGGAATCTGTGCTGTCTGGCAGAGGACGAAATGGAACCCAAGGTGGAAGGCGAAGGTTTGTGTAGTGTATGTACCCGTCTACCTTTAAGAGAACTATTGTATGTAACCGTTCACCTTTAAGAGAACTATTTTAGGGTGGCACTACTTTGTTTGGCTTCTGTATACTGTAATACCGACGGTGACCACACCAGTATATAAGTGTTGTGTCAGGATTTATTGGGCAGATTCGCCCCGACCTTCGAATAGTAAAGTCCTGTTTTAAGTTACTCTTGGAGTCTGTGTATTAATTAACTAAACAACCCACAGACTTTACAGTTTGCTTCATAATTACATCACATTATTCCATCTGCACTGGAAAGTAAACAGGAAGTACTCCTTTGTGTTAATCTGCTGAGTCATTACGTGGTTTTATTGACATAAGATGATCTTCATTGCTCCTCTGAACTTTCCTCTCTTGTCTCTCCTCCCTGCAACTTGGAGTTAAAATTAAGACTCATCTCACATTCTCCTACTTTAATTCTTTCTGTCCCAATAGTTCAAATGTGTGGAATTCCTCCTCTCTCTCCTCACCCGCCACCCCCCCCCCCCCCCCAAGATCTCAGGGGGATAAAATTTGGTTGGTTAGCGCCTCCGGGGGGCGCTAACGGGACGCTAGGAACTTGGCGCCCGAGCGCGGCAATTTTAGCGCCGCTCGCGAAATTGACCAGTCATTTTGCGGCAGCGCTAAACACTACCGCCACGATCTCCTGCGCCCGCAGATCGTGACATCAGTCAAGCTTGTAGCGCCCCAGACCAGATTTTGAGTCGCGCCCCCTGCCTTAGCGCCTGCCGCTAGGAATGACAGGTAGAGGGGAACGTTTTCCAGTCGGGAAGGGGCTGGGGGAGCGCTATTTAAAGGCGGGCGCTTCCTGCCCTTTCTTGTCAGCAAAACTTTTGGTTTTAGCGCTGCCCTAAGGAGTTTTGGCCCTCAGCACCACTTTTGAGGTTCCTAAACGCCGAGCTCTTTCCCTGGGCCGATCCATTAGTGCTTCCAACTCAATTGCTTTAGAGGTCTCGCCAGGCCAAGATTCAAGGCTGCAAGGCGCAGGGTGTGGCTGGCCAATAGGATGGCCCCTACCCTTTAAGAACTGGATGGCCCCAGTTGTTGGATCCATGGTTCAGTGGATATGCTATTGTTAAATAATCACACGGATGCTGTACATTAACAATAAACAGGTCTTTACTGGAGGAGGGTAGTCTCTAGACTGGGGGTACAGAGGCATGCGCAAAGCTTATATACCGGTGTGGTCACTGCCGGTACTACAGTATACAGGAGCTGTAAAAGTAGTTCTGACTTAAAGGCACAAACACTACACCAGTCTGTCTGGCTTCCATGGTAATTGGCATCGCCTGAGCTTCGGTAGCGTTCTGAGGCAGCGCCTCGCTCCCTGACGTTTGCACCTTAAGAGAGGTGTGTCATCGCCGTCTTCTCAGGCAGTTTCTCGGAACCGAGGATGACTTGCTGCCACATTAAAAATGAGTTCTCAGGTGACTGATGAGCCCAATACAGGACCTACAGTCTCTGTCACAGGTGGAGCAGACGGTGGTTGAAGGGGCGGGTGGGCGGGATGCTTGGGTTGACGTGCGCTGCTTGCGCTTGGCTTCCACTTGCTCCCGGGAAAGAGACTCGAGGTGTTCAGAGCCTTCCCGGATGCTTCTCCTCCACTTTATAAGAACATAAGAAATAGGAGCAGGAGTAGGCCATTCGGCCCCTCGAGCCTGCTCCGCCATTCAATAAGATCATGGCTGATCTGATCTTGGCCTCAACTCCACTTTCTCGCCCACTCCCCATAACCTTTGACTTCCCTGTAGCTCAAAAATCTGTCAATCTCCGACTTGAATATATTCAATGACCCAGCCTCCACAGACCTCTAGGGTAGAGAATTCCAAAGATTCACGACCCTCTGAGAGAAGAAATTCCTTCTCATCTCCGTCTTAAATGGGTGACCCCTTATCCTGAAACTATGCCCCCTAGTTCTAGATTCCCCCACGAGGGGAAACATCCTCCTTGCATCTACCCTGTCAAGCCCCCTCAGAATCTTATATGTTTCAATAAGATCCCCTCTCATTCTTCTAAACTCCGATGAGTATAGGCCCAACCTGCTCAACCTTTCCTCATAAGACAACCCCTTCATCTCAGGAATTAACCTAGTGAACCTTCTCTGAACTGCCTCCAATGCAAGTATATCCTTCCTTAAATAAGGAGACCAAAACTGTACGCAGTACTCCAGGTGTGGTCTCACCAACGTCCTGTCCAGTTGTAGCACGACTTCCCTACTTTTATATCCATCCCCCTGTGAAGGAATAAACTATATAACCTTTTTAGAAAAATACACTATCTTATGAAGGAATTCTGGCCTTGTTGTGATAAGACAGTTGTTGACGCTGAATAAATAACCTTATTAAAACAGAAGAATGGGTGGCTCCGAGTGGGTGGCCTTGTTGGAACAGAACAATGGTCAACCCCTGGATAAATGATCTTGATTAAACCTCTTAAAGATGACACATGAGATAAGGGACAGGGTTCTTGGGCCAGGGATTCCCAGGTGTCGGTGGGGATGTTGCACTTTTTCAAGGAGGCTTTGAGGGTGTCCTTGAAGCGTTTCCTCTGCCCACCTGGGGCTCCCTTGCCGTGCCGGAGCTCCGAGTAGAGCGCTTGTTTTGGGAGTCTCGTATCTGGCATGCGAACGATGTGACCCGTCCATCGGAGCTGATCGAGTGTGGTCAAAGCTTTGATGCTGGGGATGTTGGCCTGAGCGAGAACACTGACATTGGTGCGCCTATCCTGCCAATGGATAGGCACACCCTTCACCGAAGCATACGAGAGCATGGGCCTTACAGGAAACATCCTTAAGACAAAGGTCCTCTACCAACCTGCCTCCGCCACACAGTAGTGCCCCCCGATTATCAAAATCCACAACAAGGCCTTGGACAACGTGGACCACTTTCCATACCTTGGGAGCCTACTGTCAACAAGGACAGACATCGATGACTAAATCCAACACCGCCTTCAGTGTGCCAGTGCAGCCTTTAGTCGCCTGAGGAAGAGAGTGTTTGAAGACCAGGACCTCGAACCCGGCACTAAGCTCATGGTCTACAGAGCAGCAGTGATACCCGCCCTGCTGTATGCCTCAGAGACATGGACCATGTACAGCAGGCACCTCAAAGCACTGGAGAGGTACCACCAACGCTGCCTCCGCAAGATCCTGCAAATCCATTGGCAGGATAGTCGCACCAACGAGAGGTGTGTAGCACCTGATTTAGCGCTCAAATCACCTCCAGGGGCGATAGGCGAATTTTGCAGTCGGAGGCAATAATTAGCGCCGGGCGCTAAACTTTGCGCCCGGCCGATATTAGCGCCCCAAAATGGGCGATACCGAATTTTTCCCCCTAGGTTTTTAATCCCAAGCTTTGACATTGCCTATGTCGCTACTGCCCCAATTTATCTTGCCTTCTCTTTTTTGCTGTTTCACCCATTGCGGTGTCCTGCAATGCAAGCTGCAGTCTGTCAGTGGGGGGGGAAAGAAATAGGTTTGATGGGTCCTGCCATCAGCCTTCGTGGAGCAGCAGGTTCGTTTGAGTGAAGTGATTGATTACAAGGTGCCCTTGCAATTAAGTTGCCTGCATTCGATTCACCGCTTATCTTTCCTGCATCTGGTCATTCTCTTGACGACTTCAGCCATGAGCAGCTGCCTCACGCAGGGCTGAGCCTCCAGTCATTGTTCCGATTGTTCTCTAAATACGAGCTGCTTCAGTAACGAGTGAGCTGAGACTTTGAGCAGGATGCAGTCGACATTCAGCTCACCTAAAGACAGACTTATAGCGCCTTTCACGACCTCCGGACGTCTTGAAAGTGCTTTACAACAACAACTTGCATTTATACAGCGCCTTTAACATAGTAAAACGTCCCGAAGCGCTTCACAGGAGCAATTATCAAACAAAATTTGTCACCGAGCCACATAAGGGCAGGCAACCAAAAGCTTGGCCAAAGAGGTAAGTTACAGCCAATGAAGTGTAGTCACTGTTGTAATGTAAGAAACGCAGCAGACAATTTGCGCACAGCAAGTTCCCACAAACAGCAATGTGACAATGACCAAATTATCTGTTTTTGGTGATGTTGATTGAGGGATAAATATTGGCCAGGACACCAGGGAGAACTCCCCTACTCTTTTTCAAAATAGTGCCGTAGGATCTTTTACGTCCATCTGAGAGAGCAGACCGGGCCTCGGTTTAACGTCTCATCCGAAAGACGGCACCGCAGACAGTGTAGCACTCCCTCAGTACTGCACTGGAGTGTCGGGCTAGATTTTTGTGCTCAAGTTTCTGGAGTGGGACTTGAACCCACGACCATCTAACTCAGAGGCAAGTTGAACTGTCACATCATAAAAACATAGAAGATAGGAGCAGGAGTAGGCCATTCGGCCCCTCGAGCCTGCTCCGCCATTCAATGAGGTCATGGCTGATCATGAAAATTCAGTACCCTGTCCCTGCCTTCTCCCCATATCCCTTGATCCCTTTAGCCTTAAGAAATATATTCAACTCCTTCGTGAATATAATTAATGAATTGGCCTCTGCTGCCTTCTGTGGTAGAGAATTCCACAGGTTCACCACTCTCTGGGTGAAGAAATTCCTCCTCATCTCTGTCCTAAATGGCTTACCCCTTATCCTTAGACTGTGACCCCTGGTTCTGGACTCCCCGACCATCGGGAACATCCTTCCTGCATCTAGTCTGCCTAGTCCTGTTAGAATTTTATAAGTTTCAATGAGATCCCCTCTCATTCTTCTAAACTCCAGCGAGTACAAGCCCAATCGACCCAATCTCTCCTCATACGTCATTCCTGCCATCCCAGATATCAGTCTGATGAATCTTTGCTGCACTCCCTCCATGGCAAGAACATCCTTCCTCAGATAAGGCCACCAAAACTGCACACAATACTCAAGATGTGGTCTCACCAAGGCCCTGTACAACTGCAGCAAGACATCCTTGTTCCTGTACTCAAACCCTCTCGCTACGAAGGCCAACATACCATTTGCCGCCTGCTGCGTCTGCATGCTTACCTTCAGCGACTGGTGCACAAGGACACCCAGGTCTCGTTGCACTTCCCCTTCTCCCAATCTATTGCCGTTCAGATAATCTGCCTTCCTGTTTTTGCCACCAAAGTGGATAACCTCGCATTTATCCACATTATACTGCATCTGCCATGCTTCTGCCCAATCACCCAACCTGTCCAAGTCATACTGGAGTTTCTCGGCATCCTCCTCACAGCACACACGCCCACCCAGCTTTGTGTCGTTTGCAAACTTGGAGATATTACATCTAGTTCCCTCGTCTAGATCATTTATATATATTGTGAATAGCTGTAAGGAGCTGAGGTGCTGTGGGGGAAAAATATATACGGCTGTTTAAAGGAGTAGGGCACATTATTAACCCTTACACTGCCGGCAGTTTCAGGGAATCTCCGCTCTCCTAGAGATAATCAGTTAGGGTTACCTCTCGCCTCTGAGTCACAGGATGTGGGATCAAGTCCCTCTCCAGAGACTTGAGCCCATAATCCAGGCTGACACTGCAGTGCAGTGCTGAGGGAGCGCCGCACTGTCGGAGGTGCCATTTTTCAGATCAGACGTTAAACCGAGGCCCCGCCTGCCCCCTCAAGTAGGTGTAAAAGATCCCACGGCACTATTTCAAAGAAGAGCAGGGGAGGTATCCCTGGTGTCTTGGCCAATATTTATCCCAAAATCAACATCACTAAAAACAGATACCTGGTGATTATCACATTACTGTTTGTGGGAGTTTGCTGTGCGCAAATTGGCTGCCAAATTTCCTACATTACAACAGTGACCACACTTCAAAAAGTACTTCATTGGGTGTAAAGCGCTTTGGGACGTCCTGAGGTCATGAAAGGCACTATAGAAACACAAGCCTTTCTTTCTAAACTATTAAGTTAAACACACAAATACAGTTTTGACAGAAAAGTAAATATTTTACGTGTGTTCACCCTGTCAGCTATGTTTCTGCCCGTTCTCTCTCCTGCCCTATTCTGTGTTAACTTGCTAAAAAAATGAACAAATTTGCATTTACATCGTGCCTTTTACATGGCAGGGCATCCAAAAGTGCTTCACAGCCAATTAAGTACTTTTGAAGTGTAGTCATTGTTGTAGTGTAGGCAGACACCGCAGCCAATTTGCGCACAACAAGCTCCCACGAACTACAATGAAATGAATGACCAGGTAAGTTGTTTATGGTGATGTTGGTCGAGGGCTGAATGTTGGCCAGGACATCGGGACATGCTCTTCTTTGAATAGTGCCATGGCATCTTTGACATCTACTTGAGGGGGCCAGACAGGATCTCGGTTTAATATCTCAGCTGAAAGACTGCACCTCTGACAGTGCAGCACTCCTTCAGTACTTCACTGGAGTGTCGGCCTAGATTATGGGGTCGATTTTCATTGACCCGTGGAGTCGGGATTGGAGGCATGCGGGGGGTTAACGTCCCGAATTCAGGGGTCCCGACACCATCCCGCCCCCAACCCGCCTCCATGTAAGTTTCAAAGGAGGTGGGTACCTGCCCCGCACTGGGACCCGCCTACCCGAGGCGGGAAGGGATTAGTGCCAATTAACTGCATGTTAACAGGTAGTTAACAGGCAGTTTTTAGCCTAATCCCTATTTTAAAGCTTGAAGTGTGGGATTCCCAACGGCTCCAAACCACGCCAAGTTAGAGGAGTCGGGCCATCGGGTTGAAGGACTTGGAGGGGTCCAGATGTCGGTGTTCAGGTGAGTGATGAGTGCAAAGGTAAGTGTGTTTGGTGTGTAAAGAAGTTTAAATTACTTGTACTTACCTTTTCAGCCTTCCTTCCTCTAGGTTTCGGGAGTCCATCATCTCACCGGCACAGAAAGCAGAATGGCTTCGAACTGTCAAAAGTGACAGCCTGCAGCTTTCTGTGCCGGTGAGATTTCTAACGGAGTCTGTGTAGAAGGACTCGGGTTAGAAGTAAGACTGTCAGTGTTTGACAGCTTCAAACAGCTGTGAAACACTGATATTTCATCTGTCAAAACGTCTTGACAGATGAAATTTCAGTCTGTGACGTCACCTGTTGCCGGGTGGCCCTTAATTGGCCTGCTGAGCTCACTGGGCGGGCTCAACAAGGTCAATCAAGTTAAAATCGCGTGGATTGGCCGCATCTCAAAGGAGGCGGGGCTACAACCCCGAAAGTTGTAGTCCCACCTCCTTCCCGACTTCTGAATGAAAATCACCCCCTCTGTGTTCAAGACTCTGCAGTGGGACTTGAACCCACAAAAGTTCCATTTTCCCCATTGCAGACTAGCCTTAATTTTTTTTTTCTTTTTCAATGTTTTGGCAAATGGTGGCAGTGAATGTTACCCTGGTAACTTCTGCCAGCTCACCTTTGGCCAGTATTGGGTGAATGGGCTGCAGTGATCTGTTCCATTCCTTTGAGTTGCAGACAGTCTTGTTTACATTTCATCTGAATTGTATATGCAAATTTAGCTCCATGGATAGTTTAGCATTTTCCGTCCTATAGCTTAAATGCTTTTTTCTCTCAATAAATCTGTTCTATTTCTAGACTTTTCTGTGTTTCGTTACAGATTTCCATCACTTGCTTTTATTTAAGTCTGTTTATCTCTGTTTTATCACGAATCATAAGAACGTAAGAATTAGAAGCAGGGGTTGGCCATTCAGTCGCCCGAGCCTGCTCCACCATTCAATAAGATCCTGGCTGATCTTCGACCTCAACTTCACTTTCCCGCCCGATCTCCATATCCCTTGATTCCCCTAGAGTCCAAAAATCTATCGATCTCAGTCTTGAATATACTCAACGACTCAGCATCCACAGCCCTTTGGGGCAGAGAATTCCAAAGATTCACAACCCTCTGAGAGAAGAAATTCCTCCTCATCCCAGTCTTAAAAGGCCGACCCCTTATCCTGAGACTATGCCCCCTAGTTCTAGACTCTCCAGCCAGGGGAAACAACTCCGCATCTAACCTGTCAATCACCCCTCAGAATCGTGTTTGTTTCAATGATTTCACCACAACAACTTGTATTTATATAGCGCCTTTAACGTAGTAAAACGTCCCAAGGTGCTTCACAGGAGTAGCAAGACAAAAAATTTAACTGAGCCACATAAGGAGAAATTAGGGTTAATGACTAAAAGCTTGGTCAAAGAGGTAGGTTTTAAGGCGTGGCTTAAAGGAAGAAAGAGGTAGCGAGGTGGAGAGGTTTAGGGAGGGAATTCCAGAGCTTAGGGCCTCGGCAGCTGAAGGCATGTCCGCCAATGGTTGAATGGTTATAATCAGGGATGCGCAAGAGGGCAGAATTAGAGGAGCGCAGATATCTCGTTGGGGGGGGGGGGGTTTGTGGGGCTGAAGGAGATTAGAGATAGGAAGGGGCGAGGCCATGGAGGGATTTGAAAACTAGGATGAGAATTTTGAAATTGAGGCGTTGCTTAACCAGGAGCCAATGTAGGTCAGCAATCACGGGGGTGATGAGTGAACGGGACTTGGTGCGAGTTAGGACACGGGCAGCCCAGTTTTGGATGACCTCAAGTTTACGTAGGGTGGAATGTGGGAGGCCAGCCAGGCGTGCGTTGGAATAGTCAAGTCTAGCGGTAACAAAGGCATGGATGAGGGTTTCAGCAGCAGATAAGCTGAGGCAAGGGCGGAGACGGACGATGTTATAGAAGTGGAAATAGTTATGGTGCAGATATGTGGTTGGAAGCTCATTTCAGGGTCAAATATGACACCAAGGTTGTGAACAGTGAGGTTCAGCCTCAGACAGATGTTAGGGAGAGGGATGGAGTCAGTGGCTAGGGAACGGAGTTTGTGGCGGGGACCGAAAACAATGGCTTCGGTCTTCCCAATATTCAATTGGAAAAAATTTCTGCTCACCCAGAACTGTATGTCGGACAAGGAGTCTGACAATTTAGAGACTGTGGCGGGGTCGAGCGAAGTGGTGGTGAGGTAGAGCTGGGTGTCGTCAGCGTACATGTGGAAACTGACGCTATGTTTTCGGATGATGTTGACAAGGGGCACCTCTCATTCTTCGAAACCACAGAGAGTATAGGCGCAATCTCTCCAATTACGTCTTCCAGATTGTATGAAGGTTGGACGCTAAAGAGTACTTTTTTGTTGGGATGTTGGCGAGAGGCCATTTCTGAGGTAACACTTCAGACTGTACTGATTAAGGTTGTGTTAAAAAACAACCCTGTGACATTTGGCAGAGGATGAATCCTACATTAATCATACAAAGTGGGCAGTCATTCTGGTTTTTATCAGATCTCTCACACAAGACAACCCGCAGGCTCCCATGCAATCCGAGTGACGGTCAGTTTCAGATATATTAATCTCACTCGGCACAAACCACAATCATCCTTTTTATTTCTCTGTTGAATCAAATATACCCTGGGGTTCCATAAACATACGGCTTAAAAAGAAAGAAAGAACTTGCATTTCTATAGCGCCTTTCATGACCTCTGGTTTGAAGTTGCAATGTAGTAAACGCAGCAGCCAAGTTGCGCATAGCAAGCTCCCACAAACAGCAATGTGATAATGAGCAGATAATCTGTTTTTAGTGATGTTGGTTGAGGGATAAATATTGGGCAGGGCACCGGGGAGAACTCCCCTGCTCTTCTTCGAAGTAGTGCCGCTGGAACCTTTATCTCCAGGGCAGACGGGGCCTCGGTTTAACGTCTCATCCAAAAGACGGCACCTCCGACAGTGCAGCGCTCCCTCAGTACGGCGCCGGAGCGTCGGCCTAGATAATGTGGTCAATCGCCTGACTCCAGCGCGAGAGTGCTAACCAGCTGAGCCATGGCTGAGGCAGTTATGGCAGGAAGTCTGCTTTCAAACTGTCCAAATTGTGCATGAAAACTGGGTATTTAGAGCTTCCGTCTGGTGGTGAAAATAGCTGGCCTCGCCGCCCAGCTTGATGGCACACCAAGGTCATGGAGTGAGCGACTTCTACCCAACGGGAGCATGGGCACCTAGCGCTCTCTGCCCTGGATGGCGTGCAGCGCAGCGATTCACCAGAGCTGGAGACACCCGCTCAGCACTCCCTGCGTGGCCCAGCTCCAGGCAGCAACCAGGAACGGACGCAGCGTTCATCTCCATTTATAGAATCACACAGCACAGAAAGAGGCCACCCGGCCCATCGTGCCTGTGCCCGCTCTTTGAAAGAGCTGTCCAATCAGTCCCACTTCACCTTGCTTTTTCCCCATAGCCCTGCACATTTTTCCTTTTCAAGTATTCCTTTTGAAAGTTACTATTGAATCTGCTTCCACTGCCCTTTTCAGGCAGCGCGTTCCAGATCACAACAAGTCAATGTGTAAAAAAAAATTCTCCTCATCTCCCCTCTGGTTCTTTTGTCAATTACCTTAAACCTGTGTCCTCTGGTTACCGACCCTCCTGCCTGCGGAAACAGTTTCTCCTTATTTACTCCATCAAAACTGCTCAGTTTTTAATGCGTCTGTTAAATCTCCATTTAACCTTTTCTGCTTTTAAGGAGAACAATCCCAGCTTCTCCAGTCTGTGTACATAACTGAAGTCCCTCATCCCCGGTACCATTCTGGTAAATCTCTGCACCCGCTTCAAGGCCTTGACATCCTTCTTAACGTGCGGTGCCCAGAGCTGGACACGATACTGCAGCTGAGTCCTAACCAGTGATTTATAAAGGTTTAGCATAACTTCCATATTTTTGTACGCTATGCCTCTATTTATAAAGCTGAGGATCTCTGTCACTGAGTGTGACAGTGTGGCAATGAGTGCCTTTATGTACACTCGACGCCCACATAATTCAACGTTCCTTAATTTTAGGCTGTTTTTTAAAAAAAATAGCTGATCTGTCAAATTTATTTGACCCTCTAATTCCCACTTTGTTGTGTTAATTATGTGGCTTAACTCAAATTAATGTATAATTCCATTATTTTTAGTGCAGAAAATGACTGATTTATCAACAGACTAATTTTCTGGTCCCAATTAAGAGCCAGACTTTCTGTGGTGCCATTATCTTTATGGAACCTAGAGGTTGCGTTTGATGCAATTAAAAAGATTGTTGTGGATTATCCTAATTTGGAGCAGCTAAATTTCAATCCCAGCACTAACAATGTCTATCTTGGTGCTCAGACTGCAATTGGAGCGCCAATATTAATGTTTGGAGGTCATGAGGTCACCGCATGTATTATGAGTCTGAAAGCATTACCAGTTCCTATGCCAAACCGCCTCCATGGCAGCAATTGAAGAACCCACAGCATTTTTGTTTTGTACAAATCTGTTTGTAAATAATGGGCTGCAGAGCATTGTTCCCGTTGGACTGCGCGGCGGCGCTCTGGAGGTTCCGCGCAGCCGGCTCGCCGGCTTTTAAATGGAAAAACCAAGCTCTAACCTACACTGGACTGAGCAAAGATCTGACACCAGCTTCATCAGTCGAGTGATAGGCAGACTCTGTCAAAAGGCTTCGGTCCTTCAGCACGTGCACTATATATTTGTGCCTGCTTGTCCATTCCTTTCCTGTGATTTCTCGCTCTTGCATTCTCATTTCCTTTTCTATTATTTGCTGCTTGGTCCTGTCCCCCTTTCTCTCTCCCTCGCCCACCCCTTCTCTCTCTCTCTCTCGCCCTCATCCTCTCTCTCTCTCTCTCTCTTGCCCACCCCTCTCTCTCTCTCTCTCTCTCTCGCCCTCGCCCACCCCCCCTCTCTCTCTCTCTCTCTCTCTCTCTTGCCCACCCCCTCTCTCTCTCTCTCTCTCTCTCTCCCTCGCCCCACCCCCCTCTCTCTCTCTCTCTCTCTCTCTCTCTCTCTCTCTCTCTTGCCCACCCCCCCTCTCTCTCTCTCTCTTGCCCACCCCCCTCTCTCTCTCAGTTCAGTTCAGTTCAAATGCTTTATTGGCATGAAAGTTTACAGAGAACCATATTGCCAAAGCTTACATAGCAAAAAGGTACAGTTTTCCAACATTCTGTAGGTGTCAATCGATTTGACATTTGTTGGGTACATACAATATTACTTTTAAACAATATTAATTTTAAACAGTCTTTCTACTTCATTTGGTACGTTCAATATTAATTTTAAACAGTCTTACTTTTAAACAGTCCTCAGGTTGTGACATGTTGTTACATATTTGGCCCCAAGGTATGGTCTGTCTCCTTCTCCTAGGACTAATCTCAATTTTGACAGATCATCCAATTCCTTGAAATCTGGGGTTGTTTGGCTTAGCTTGTTGAATAATATGTTTCTTGATGTGTTGAATTTTTCGCATTTTAGGAGGAAATGCATTTCTGTTTCAACCTCGCCAGCCAGACATTGATCGCATATTCTATTCTCTCTAGGCTGCCAGGATTTCTTGTATCTGCCTTTTTCAATTTCCAGTTGGTGGTCGCTTAGTCTGTACCTGGTGAGGGTCTGTCTCTGTTTTGTGTCTCTGATGGTCGTGAGGTAGTCTGCCAGTTTATATTCTCTTTTTAGGGCCCGGTAACATTCTAATCTGCTTTGGCTTTCGGTTATTTTGTTCCAATGTTCCAGGTAGGTTTCTTTGCATTTTTTAATGATTTGGTTCACTCGGATTGGTGTTTGGACGGCTGTGTTGGTCTGGGGCTGGTCAGGGTCCGGCTGAGTACTTAGTTTCAGTAGCAGCTGACTCAGGGGACTCTTTTCTGGGTTTAGCTCTTGGGTCTGAAAGGCTTTGAAATGAAGGGTGTCTGGGGAGCTAGATTTGAGGTGATTTAGGAAGTTTAGTGCTCGTTTTTGGATGTTTATTATCAGTGGGTATCTGCCTAGTTCGGCTCTGCATGCATTTGTTGGCGTTTTTCTTTGGGTGCGAAGGATGCTTCGGCAGAATTCTGCATGTAGGGCTTCTATTGTGTGTTTTTCCCATTTAGTGTAGCTTTGGTGATTTAGCGGGCCCCATACTTCACTACCGTACAGTGCAATGGGCAGGATTATGCTGTCAAATATTTTGAGCCAGATTTTGATTGGGATTTGGATGTTGTAGAATTTTCTTTTTATTGCATATAGGGCTCTTCGGGCTTTTTCTTTTAGTGCATTCACTGCTATGCTGAAGCTCCCTGATGCTGTAATAGTTAGACCAAGGTAGGTGTAGCTCATAGTGTGTCCTATAGTGGTATCACTGAGGGTAAACTGGTATTTGTTTTCCTGACATCTGGGTCTTTTCTGAAAAATCATGATGTTGGTTTTCTTTAGATTTACTGTTAGAGCCCAATTTTGGCAGTATTTGTCGAGTAGGTCTAGTTGTTGCTGTAATCCCTGTTCTGTGGGAGACAGCAGAACCAGGTCGTCCGCATAGAACAGGGACTTCACTTCTCCATCCAGGAGACGGAGACCTGGTGACTCGCTTTGCTCCAGCATGTCTGCTAATTCATTTATGTATATGTTGAACAGGGTCGGGCTCAAATTGCAGCCCTGCCGGACGCCTCTTCTCTGGGTGAAGAAATCGGTGCGTTTGTCTCCAATTTTGACAAGAGAGAGAGAGAGAGAGAGAGAGAGAGAAGGGGTGGACAAGAGAGAGAGAGAGAGACAGAGAGAGAGAAGGGGTGGGCGAGAAGAGAGAGAGAGAGAGAGAGAGAGAGGGGGTGGGCAAGAGACTCTCTCTCTCTCTTGCCCACCCCTCTCTCTCTCTCTCTCTCTTTTGCCCACTCTCTCTCTCTCTCTCTTGCCCACCCCCTCCCTCTCTCTCTTGCCCACCCCACCCCTCCCTCTCTCTCTCTTGCCCACCCCCCTCTCTCTCTCTCTCTCTCTCTCTCTCGCCCACCCCTCTCTCTCTCTCTCTCTCTCTCTCTCTCTCTCTCTCTTGTCCACCCCTTCTCTCTCTCTCTCTCTCTCTCTCTCTCGTCCACCCCTTCTCTCTCTCTCTTGCCCACACCCTTCTCTCTCTCTCTCTCTCTTGCCCACCCCTTCTCTCTCTCTCTCTCTCTCTCTCTCAATTTTTTTCAATTCAATTCAAATGCTTTATTGGCATGAAAGTTTACAGGGAACCATATTGCCAAAGCTTACATAACAAAAAGTAGTTTTCCAACATTCTGTAGGTGTCAAACAATTTTGACCTTCGTTGGGTACAGACAATATTAATTTAAACAGTCGTTGACCCTCGTTGGGTACATTCAGTATTAATTTTTAAACAGTCGTTGGGTACATTCGGTATTGATTTAAACATTCTTAATGTTTATATATGCTATGGGTGTGCTCGTTAGTCCCTCACTGTTCCTCAGGTTGTGACATGTTGTTACATATTGGGCACCAAGGTATGGTCTGTCTCCTTCTCCCAGGGCTAATCTTAATTTTGACAGGTCATCCAATTCTTTGAAATCTGGGGTTTTAAGGCTGAGCTTGTCAAAATATATGTTTCTTGTTTTGTTGAATTTTTCGCATTTTAGGAGGAAGTGCATCTCTGTCTCAACCTC
The DNA here is from genome assembly GCF_052327205.1 of Somniosus microcephalus. NCBI lineage: Eukaryota > Metazoa > Chordata > Chondrichthyes > Squaliformes > Somniosidae > Somniosus > Somniosus microcephalus. The sequence goes on from NC_140988.1 coordinate 367,572,594, forward strand.
GCCGGCCAGATATTGATCACATATTCTATTCTCTCTAGGCTGCCAGGATTTCTTGTATCTTCCTTTTTCAATTGCCAGTTGGTGGTCGCTTAGTCTGTACCTGGTGAGGGTCTGTCTCTGTTTTGTGTCTCTGATGGTCGAGAGATAGTCTGCCAGTTTATATTCTCTTTTTAGGGCCCGGTAACATTCTAATCTGCTTTGGCTTTTGGTTATTTTGTTCCAATGTTCCAGGTAGGTTTCTTTGCATTGTTTAATGATTTGGTTCACTCGGATTGGTGTTTGGAGGGCAGTGTTGGTCTGGGACTGGTCAGGGTCCGGCTGAGTAGGAGTACTTAGTTTCAGTAGCAGCTGACTCAGGGGACTCATTTCTGGGTTCAGCTCTTGGGTCTGGAGGGCTTTAAAATGAAGGGTGTCTGGGGAACTAGATTTGAGGTGATTTAGAAAGTTTAGTGCTCGTTTTTGGATGTTTATTATACATAGATACATACATAGAAGATAGGAGCAGGAGTAGGCCATTCGGGCCCTTCGTGCCTGCTCCGCCATTCGATGAGATCATGGCTGATCCTTTAATTCAGTATCCCGTCCCCAGCCTTCTCTCCGTAACCCTTAACCCCTTTTGCCCGTAGAAATATATCTAATTCCCTCTTAAATATATTTAATGAGCTGGCGTACACTGCCCTCTGTGGCAATGAGTTCCACAGGTTCACCACTCTCTGAGTGAAGAACATTCCCCCCTCATCTCTGTCCTAAATGGTTTAGCCCTTATCCTTAAACTATGTCCTCTAGTTCTGTTCTCACCCGCCAAGGGAAACATTCCTTCTGCATCCAGTCTGTCTAGACCTGTCAGAATTTTATACACTTCTATGAGGTCCCCTCTCAATCTTCTAAACTCCAGTGTGTACATCCCTAAACTACATAGTCTCTCCTCATAGGTCATTCCCGCCATTCCTGGTATCAGCCTGGTGAATCGCCGCTGCACCCCCCTCCATGGCAAGAACATCCTTCCTCAGATGAGGTGACCAAAAACTGTACACAGTACTCGAGGTGTGGTCTCACCAGTGCCCTGTACAGCTGCAGCAAGGTATCCCTGTTCCTGTATTCTAACCCTTTTGCTATGAAGGCCAGCATACCGTTTGCCTTCTTGACCGCCTGTTGCACCTGCATGCTCGCCTTCAGTGACTGGTGTACAAGAACACCCAGGTCTCTCTGTACTCTTCCCCCTCTCCCCAATCTATTGCCATTTAAATAATAATTTGCCCCTCCCGTTCCTGCACCCAAGGTGGATAACTTCGCACTTGTCCACATTATAGTGCATCTGCCATTTATCCGCCCAATCGCCCAGGTCTGTCCAAATCGCTCTGGATTCCTGGTCTCTTCCTCTGAGCCCACCCCCCCTCCTAGTTTAGTGTCGTCTGCAAATTTGGAAATGCTGCATCCGACTCCCTGATCCAGGTCATTAATGTAAATTGTGAACAGCTGGGGGCCCAGGACAGATCCCTGTGGTACCCCACTTGTTACTTGCCTGCCATTCAGAAAATGAGCCGTTTATTCCAACTCTCTGTTTTCTATCTGACAGCCAGTTCCCTATCCACGCCAAAACTTTCCCCCTTTATCCCATGAGCCTCAATTTTCCATGCTAATCTTTTATGTGGGGACCTTATCGAAGGCCTTTTGGAAGTCCAGGTACACCACATCTACTGGCTCTCCCCCCATCTATTCTACCAGTTACTCCCTCAAAAAATTCCAATAGATTAGTCAAGCACGATTTACCCTTTGTAAATCCATGTTGACTCTGTCCTATCCTGTCCCCATTTGCTAAGTGCTCCCGCTATTTCATCCTTAATGATGGACTCCAGCATTTTGCCCACAACTGATGTAAGGCTTACAGGTCTGTAATTACCTGCTTTTTCCCTACCCCCCTTTTTGAATAGTGGGGTAACGTTAGCTACCCTCCAATCCATCGGCACTGTTCCCGAGTCTAATGAATTCTGAAAAATCATCCTTAGTGCATCCGCTATCTCTAGGGCCACCTCCTTCAGTACCCTAGGATGCATGTTATCAGGCCCTGGGGATTTTGTCCACCTTCAATCTCCTTTAGCTTCCTTAACACCATATCCTTAGAGATATTGATTTGCGTCAGTTCCTCCTTTGCCAATGTCCCTATTTTTCCCGATATCCCAGGGAGGGTTTTTTTGTGTCTTCCTTCGTAAAGACTGACCCAAAGTATGCATTTAGTTGATCTGCCATTTCCTTATTTCCCCATTATATATTCCCCCGTATCTGACTGCAATGGACCCAACTTTGGTTTTCACCAGTCTTTTCCTTTTGATATATTTATAAAAGCTTTTGGAGTTAGTTTTTATATTTTCCGCCAGCTTGTTTTCGTAAGCTATTTTGCCACCTCTTGATCATGCCCTTTGCCCTCCTTTGCTCTATCTTAAACTGTTCCCAATCTTCCGCTCTGGCGCTTTTTTTGGCTATTTTATACGCCCTATCTTTGGATTTTATGCTGTCTCTAATTTCCCCCTGTTATCCACGGTTGAGTCACCTTTTTAGATTTCCTTTTATGCCAGATTGGTATATGGGTGGAGCTAAGAAAATAGCGAGGGGCGAAAAACATTAATAGGAGTGGTATATAGGCCTCCAAATAGTAAAATAGAGGTTAGGGAGGGCATCACGAGGGAAATTAGAGAAGCGTGCAATAAGAGCACAGCTGTCATCATAGGTGACTTTAACTTACATATAGATTGGACTAGCCTAATCAGTAAAAATAATGAGGAGGAGGAATTCCTTGAGTGTTTAAGGGATGGTTATCTGGATCAATATGTCGAGGAACCAACTCGGGAACAGGCTATATTGGACTGGGTACTGTGCAATGAGAAGGGACTAATCAGTAATCTTGTTGTACGGGGGACCCTTGGGTCAGAGCGATCATAACATGATCGATTTCTCACTCGAAATGGAGAGCGAAGAAATTGACTCAGAGACTAAGGTCCTGAATTTAAACAAGGGGAATTATGATGCCATGAGACGGGAACTGAGTAGGTCTGATTGGACAACGTTCCTGGGAGGACTGGAGGTAGATAAACAATGGCAAACATTTAAAGATAGAATGACAAAATTGCAGTGGGTATCTGCCTAGTTCGGCTCTACATGCATTTGTTGGTGTTTTTCCTTTGGGGTGCGAAGAATGCTTCGGCAAAATTCTGCATGTAGGGCTTCTATTGTGTGTTTTTTCCCATTTGGTGTAGCTATGGTGATTGAGTGGGCCCCATACTTCACTACCGTACAGCCGCAATCGGCAGGATTATGCTGTCAAATATTTTGAGCCAGATTTTGATTGGAATTTGGATGTTGTAGAATTTTTCTTTTTATTGCATATAGGGCTCTTCGGGCTTTTTCTTTTAGTGCATTCACTGCTATGCTGAAGCTCCCTGATGCTGTGATGGTTAGACCAAGGTAAGTGTAGCTCATAGTGTGTCCTATGATGGTATCACTGAGAGTAAACTGGTATTTGTTTTCCTGACATCTGGGCCTTTTTTGAAAAATCATGATGTTGGTTTTCTTTAGATTTACTGTCAGGGCCCAATTTTTGGCAGTATTTGTCGAGTAGGTCTAATTGTTGTTTGTAATCCTTGTTCTGTGGGAGACAGCAGAACCAGGTCGTCCGCATAGAACAGGGATTTCACTTCCCCATCTAGGAGACAGAGACCCGGTGACTCGCTTTGCTCCAGCATGTCTGCTAACTCATTTATGTATATGTTGAACAGGGTCGGGCTCCAAATTGCAGCCCTGCCGGACGCCTTTTCTCTGGGTGAAGAAACCGGTGCGTTTGTCTCCAATTTTGACACCGCATTTATTTTTCAGATACATCGATTTAACAAGGTCATAGACTTTGCCCCCCTATTCCACACTGAAGAAGTTTGTAATAGAGCCCTTCGTGCCAGATAGAGTCAAAAGCTTTCTTGAAGTCAATGAAACAAGCGAATATTTCTTCCCCCATTTTTTGTTTGGTGTATATGTTTTTCAATGAGAGTGTGAAGGGTATAGATATGGTCGGTGGTGCGGTGTTTTGGAAGAAAGCCTATTTGATTTTTTCTAAGGATATTATGTTTGTTAAGAAAATCCAGCAATCTACTATTTAGAATACTGCAGAATAACTTCCCTAGACAACTGTTGACACAGATGCCACGGTAGTTATTTGGGTCTGATTTGTTTCCACTTTTATATATGGGAGAGATGAGTCCTTGGCACCAGACATCGGGATAACAGCCCTGAACGTAATATGATGTTGAATAACTTGAGTACAGCACCCTGCATCTCCATATTGCTGAACTTGAGCATTTCATTTTTTGATGTTGTCTGGACCACAGGCT